>NW_027507881.1:6556413-6806491 GCF_037356315.1 Lithobates pipiens
AAGATTGGAAAAATGTTGCCTGGTCTGACGAGTCTCGATTTCAGCGGTGACATTCAGATGGTGGGGTCAGAATTTGGCGTAAGCAACATGAAAGCATGGATACATCCTGCCGTGTATCACCGGTTCAGGCTGGTGGTGGTGGTGTAATGGTGTGGGGGATATTTTCTTGCTACACTTTGGGCCCCTTATGCCGTGTACACACGAGCAGACTGTATGGCGTACTTAGTCCGTCGAAACACATTTCAGCGGACAGTCCGCTCGTGTGTGGGCTTCAGCTGACTTTTTCAGCGTGCAGTCCGGCGTACTAAGTATTTCGGTTTTTTCGAAATTCTGTCCGTCGTACTTTGGTTTCAGCGGACAATCCGCTCGTCAGTAGGCTAGTTCGACAGGGTAAGAATGGCGCATGCCCAGAAAGGATTTACACGGCGGAAGGGTGCTTTGCTGTGTCTTGGACTTCCTATTTCTAGTCCCGTCGTACGTGCTGTACACGTCATCGCGCAAGCTTTCGACGGACTGTTTGTGCATCCGTGTGTGGTCAAGTCCGTTCAGTGGAAAGTACGACGGACTGTCCGTCGGATTGTATGACGAACTAAGTATGCCATACAGTCCGCTCGTGTGTACGCGGCATTAGTCAGGGCCATCTTTAATATTGATTGGACCCTGGGCAAACATTCTTGGGCCCTCCCGAATCCATCTTATCAACTATTTAGCGGCAGTGCAGGGCTCAAGAGGCAGCCATCTTGGGACCCACAACAATGACTGGGCCCGGGGCAGCTGCCCCTTTTGCCCTGTGTTAAAGACAAGCCTGCCCTTCGTACCAATTGAGTATCCTAATCAATTGACTGATCCTGTGTTTGCTGCTTTGGCAGATTGGTACCTGTGACGGACTCTGGACACCCTGTTGGGTATTTCCACCAAGAAGCTGCTTCCCAAGTCCTGGAACCCGAGACCAGTGGATCTGGCAATAGAAACCCCAAGGACCAGACAACACCGGTCTTGGAGTACACCAGAAAATGAACTGCTTTTATACAGAAAACCATCAGATAAAGGGTAGACTTGTGCACAATGGAAAATTTCGTTTAGTTTCGGTTCGTTGTCATTCGTAAAATACATTATTTAGTTCTGTTATATTCGTTATGTTACGTTAATACGTTTTCGGATAATTCGTTATTATTCGTAGAGTGTCGAATTCATTTGTTCGTATTCGTTTAAATTCGCTATTTATGTATGTATAGACATTCGTGATAATGATTCGTAGTTTGGAAAGTCGTTTGTTTATTGAATCTTTTAACACACACAATGACAACGTCTCTTCTCCTCGGCTCAAATACAATACAACACCCTTCTCACTCAGTTCTCAGGAATGCACTTTGCCAGTAATCCAACCTCCGGCACAAAATTAATTAGTTGATGGACTGTAAGATTTACTTTGAGCTGACCTTTTGTTTCATTAGATCTTTAAAGAACTACCGAATCATGTTGAATTCATTCGAATTCATTCGTTATATTTCTTTCGTATTCGTTGTTATTCGTTATTTTTTTATTCGGACATTCGGATGCATCCGAATGTCCGAAAGATGCAAAATTCGGCCGAATTTCGATTCGTTACGAAACGAATTGCACAAGCCTAATAAAGGGCTACTCCCATTATCTCAGACAAAGATCACCTTACAAAGTAGAGCCAGTAGTCCTATTATCATAACAATGACCTCCTTAGACAGTCCGGCTCCCCGGACAAACATAAGAAGCCACAAGCAATTAGTGACCAGCTCTGGACAACTTAAAGACACATTAAAACACAGAGTTCTCCAGGGAATGGTTCTCCTGCAGCCCAAAGGCCATGACAGTACCCTTTGGTTTATATTTTGTTATAGAGAATGAATTTACTCTCGTAAAAATCTGGCTGGGGATTCCGATTTTTTTAAAATACCTATCCTTCATTCCCTAACGCTGTGCCCTCTCTCCAAACGGGCGCAGAGTGAAAGTTTCAGTTCGCTCCACCTGCCAACTGCCCTAGACAAAAGTGCGTGCATCGGCTAAGTTATAGTCCAAACTTTCTTTTCAAATTATGGAAGGGTTAGACTCTTCTCAAGTTTTTATTGTTATCTGTGTCCCCACTAGCAAGATTAAGCCCTCTCGTCACGTACAGGATAAGAGGCCGTAGTGACGAGAGGGCTTACCTTGCAGCTCTGGTTTAACCACTTCAGATCCGCGCTATTGCCAAATGACGGAATTAGCGCGGACCTACATTTCCGGGACTACGTCTATTGACGTAGTCCCGGTTACGAGCGGCCTGCGCGCCCCCTGAGGGGCGCGCACGGCGCGCTCTGTGATCGGCGAGTCCGTGAGACTCGCCTGATCACCGATCCGTGTAAGGGGTCGATCCCGACCCCTTATCACGTGATCAGCTGTCAGCCAATGACAGCTGATCATGTGATAGAACGGAGCCGGTAATCGGCTATTATTCCTCCTCGCGCTGACAGCGCGAGGAGAGAAAAAAAAAGCCGATCACCGGCGGCCGTGATCGGGACATCAGTCCCGATCACGGCCATCAATACAAGGGACCACCTGCCACCTGCCTGTGCCCACCTGCCTCCCGCAGTGCCATCCTGAAATTAAATAAAAGCAAAAGTAAGTGCCCCCCGTCAGTGCCCCCCGTCAGTGCCCATAGTGCCCACAGTGCCACCCACAGTGCCACCCCACAGTGCCACCCACAGTGCCACCCACAGTGCCACCCAATCTGCTCAAAGGTGCTGCACCCCAGTGCCGCCCATCAGTGCCCAGCAGTGCCGCCCATCAGTGCCCAGCAGTGCCGCCCATCAGTGCCCAGCAGTGCCACCTATCAGAGCCACCTATCAGTGCCACCTATCAGTGCCCATCAGTCCCATCTATCTGTGGTACCTATCAGTGCCCATCCGTGCCACCCATCCGTGCCACTTATCCGTGCCACCCATCCGTGCCATCTTATCTGTGCCCATCTTTGCCCATCAGTGCCGCCTTATCTGTGCCCATCGGTGCCGCCTTATCTGTGCCTATTAGTGCCGCCTTAACTATGCCTATCAGTGCCCACCGGTGCAGCCTATCAGTGCCCACCAATGCAGCCCATCAGTGCCCACCAATGCAGCCCATCAGTGCCCACCAATGCAGCCTATCAGTGCCGCCTAATCAGCGCACTTCAATGAAGGAGAAAAATGACCCGTTTGCAAAATTTTATAACAAACTATTAAAACATGATTTTTTTTTTTTTTTTTTTGCATCTTTTTTTGTTTGTTTAGCAAAAAATAAAACTCCGAGCTGTAACTAAATACCACCAAAAGAAAGCTCTATTTGTGGGAAAAAAATGATAAAAATTTCATTTGGGTACAGTGTTGTATGCCCGCGTAATTGCCACTCAAAGTGCATCAGCGCTGAAAGCTGAAAATTGGTCTGGGACTGAGGGGGGTTTAAGTGCCCAGTAAGCAAGTGGTTAAACAACCCTGGAGGTGGTGATAGACAGTGCAAGGTACAAAGTGGCATAGGTGCCAAGAGTGACAATTCGCTGGTGGCTGCTTCTGAAGAGATCAGCAGGGTGGTTTGTAGGCAGGTGCAGGCTGTATTCTCCACTGTAGGTAGGCGCTCGACCGAAGTGGAATGCAGAAGGGGAAAAAAGGTAAGGGGAACTTGGTTCCTACATGACTTCCTGTGGTCACAGGAAGAGGCTGGTGACCCACTTGACCTCAGTGGCCATCTTGGTCAGGCAGAGTCTACATAGGACTCCTGCTCCTGGCTTTATGCAAGTTGTTAGTGAAGGGACAGTTAAGTGAAGTGCTTAGCAGCAGGAAAAGGTTCCTGAAGAGTAGGGAAAGTGCGGGGACTAGGCCTTCTAACCGTAGGACCAGCCAAGCCGCATTCCCACTCCTTGCTTCAGAAGCTGTTTGCATCATTCCAGGATCTCGATCCCCTGCTACTGTTTGTAAGTGGCTCCGGTCAGCTGCGCCTTCCCATCAGGCCTGTTTGTAGGTGGTTGGAACTCTCGCAATATACTGTTTTCATCCTCCTCGGCCTCGGAGTGTATTTTTTACCTCCGGCACACCATGATGCACCCTACCTACAAGCTCTCTTGCAGAGAGATGGAAGCCTTGGAAGGATCAGGAAGAGACACTGTAGAAGAGCAGGTCAGTCAGTTGGTGGGATGCCGACAACCATGGTAGGCTGAGGTGATGTAGGATATGACCAGCAGGAAAGAACTGGAGTAGCGGTGTTATGTCACGTGGCAAGCACAGGCCATGCACAGAGGATCTATAGGACATGTCATGGAGCAGTCAAAGTCAGAAGCCAAGCCAACTTTACTCTCAGTAGAATTGAAGATGACAGAGTGGTCAGGAGCCAAAGCCAGGAACATACACGGTTGATCAGTACAGGTAGAGGCAGAGTCTTTAAGCAAGCTGGGGTCACAACCAGGAATCCAACAAAAAGGTATCTAAAAGCAAGTCGGTAATGGCAAGTCAGGATATGGACAATGATTAGGATACACAGAAGTGTGGTTCATGGAAAAGCTGAAGATCATCCATCAACCATCTGTCATGACATCCTCCTTTAAATAGGGCATTTGGCGCCCATTCTGAAATTGGCCATGTGCGCTCATGCAGATGTTTGTGCAGTGGATGAGCGTGTTTCTGCACAAACAAGCATGTCCAAGCAGGATACTGGTGGAAATTTCAACGTATGTATTGGCACATGCACACCTCTGTCCTGGATGGGTTCCTGACCCCATTTCTTTAAAGTCTTGGTCACAAGGATGGTAAACCCAACAGTTTTAGTTGCCACCAGAACAGAGAATGAAGGGAAATCTTCTAAGGCCGCGTACACACGGGCGGAC
Source organism: Lithobates pipiens (assembly GCF_037356315.1). NCBI lineage: Eukaryota > Metazoa > Chordata > Amphibia > Anura > Ranidae > Lithobates > Lithobates pipiens. The sequence continues at coordinate 6,561,272 of NW_027507881.1, forward strand.
TGTCTGCCCAACTAAGTCCGTCAGACAATCCGACAGACAGTCCGTCCTACTTTTGAATGAACGGACTTGACCACACACGATGAACAGACAGTCCGCCGAAAGCTTGCGCGATGACGTGTACAGCACGTACGACGGGACTAGAAATACGACGTCCAATACACTGCAATGCAACCTTTCGCCGTGTAAATCCTTTCTGAGCATGCGCCATACTTAGTCCGTCAAACTAGCCTACTCACGAGCGGACTGTCCGCTGAAACCAAGTTTGAACGGACAATATTACGGACATTCCGAAAGACTTAGTCCGCCAGACTGTCCGCCGAAAAAGTCTGCTGAAGCCCACACACGAGCGGATTGTCCGCTGAAACACGTTTCAGTGGACCAAGTCCGTCAGACAGTCCGCCCGTGTGTACGCGGCCTAAGGGGGCAAACTTGTTCTGGTGAAAACACTAAGCCCTTGTACACACGGATTTTGTCCTACGGATTTTGTCCGAAACTGTTGCATACACACAGTCAGACAAAGTTGTCCAACAATCCGATCGTACTTAACGTGATGACGTTATTTCATGGCACTTTGTCCGATCGGAATTCTCTACACACAATCGGACAAAGTCCGATCGGATCATGTTGTCAGAAAATTTTATAGCCCAGCTGGAAAACTTGGTCCGTCGGATACTCCGACGGAAACAGTCCGATGGAGCCCACACACTGTCGGATTATCCGACAACACGGTCCGATCGGACATTGTCCATTGGAGTGTCCGACCGTGTGTACAAGGGCTTACAAGGGATTTCTGTCGTGTCTACAGAGCAGAATGTGCAGGGAAACATCCTCAGTAGGAGAGACAGCAGATTAATAAAGTTTAAGAGGAACTTCAATCTCCCTCTCTATAATTTTTTTCACCCTCTAACATTGTCTGCTGGGTTGTCCACAAAATACATACTCGCACATCAAGCAAATTCAGCGTTGTCTGGTGCAAGGTTCCTTCCTAGAACTCTGGGTGGTCCCGCACCATCATATTCCCATCTGATGTCATCAGGAGGCCAGCTGGCTCTTCTGGGCCCATGCAGCTGTCCCCCAGATGATGATGATGATGTGCCATGTCAGTATCCCACAAGAATTTGAACGGGGCAACATCATTTTTAACCTAGGTAAGAAAGCAGGAAGTGTGGGTTGATGTCCTGCCAGGGCAGGACTTAGGGTGGTAGGGGCCCCTGGGCTTGAGTCACTTTCAGGCCCTACCTTCTATACATTACTGTATTTATCGGCGTATAACACGCACCGGGGTATAACACGACCCCCAAGTTTAGGAGGGAATTTTAAGGAAAAAAACTTTTAGGAGGGAAGTTTAAGGAAAAAAATTAAATTTAAATGCCCATCAATGCAGCCTTATCAGTGTCCATCTGCAGCCTTGTCCAGTGTCATTTGCAGCCTTGTCATTGCAGTCTTGAAGTTTAAAAATGACGCAGCCATTATACAGAGTCCTGTGTATCTCAGCGGCTCTCAGGTCCTCTCGCAGTCCTGAGAGGAGCCGAGTGTACTTGACTCGGCTCACAGTCACGACCAGTCCCTGCGTTATGTCCATCATAGGGTGGGACTGGGCTTGACTGTGAGCTGAGCCAAGTACACTCGGCTATGTATCTCAGCAGGGCCCGCAGGGGCCCCCTATTGGGCGGGGCCCATGGGCTTGAGCCCAGTCAAGCCCAATGGTAAGTCCAGCCCTGTGTCCTGCACATACTTGATGCCGATGCTGATCGATCAGAATCGCTCTGATCCATCCTGGAGAGAAGAGGGAGAAGGACGGGGATTTCAAATCCCCAGAGTGCTACAGGCTTTGTGGGCACTGACATCTCATTACCTAAGGAGGTAAGTACAACGGGGATTGGGGGGCATGTGTACGGTGTTAGTTCACTTTTGTATTTTTTCTGAAAAGGTGAACTAACACTTCAACTCCCCCACCCACCTCCCCCCAAAAATGTTTAATAGCCTATTGCGTAACGGGAAGGAGAAAAATGATAGAAAATGATAAGAGGGTGAAGGTCTGCTTTAACCTTTCCTTGCTCTTTCGAGAGCAAAAAAAAAAAAAAAAAATGGCTTTAGAAACCCTTTAATTACAAACCTTACCGACATTTCACTAGTCACAGGACCAATTAAATTCTGTGCTTTAGGCTGGACGGTGCTGTATTAACCACTTATCCATGTCCATTGTCAGCTATAAGTGAAGCCCGGGGCAGTTCAAAGAGGATCACATGATACAAAGAAGTAATTAACCAAATCAAGTAATTAATTATGTAGAGAATTTTACAGAACGTGCCACAGACAGAAGTTCATATGAGAAGTCCTTGAACACAAAAGTGAAATGCACAATATCCTGAAATGATTGTGAGCACAGCGCATCACTAAAAGAAATTCCTGCTAAAATAAATCCAGCGTGTGTTCTGCAAAACTCATTAATGCCACGTTGCAGAATTCAAGTATTGATTTTTTATTTATTTTTGCAAATATATACACTATATTACCAAAAGTATTGTGACGCCTGCCTTTTACACGCACATGACCTCTTATGGCATCCAAGTCATAGGGTTCAATATTGCGTTGGCCCACCCTTTACAGCTATAACAGCTTCAACTCTTGTGGGTTGGCCGTCCACAAGGTTTAGGAGTGTGTCTATGGGAATGTTTGACCATTCTTCCAGAAGCGCATTTGTGAGGTCAGGCATTGATGTTGGGCGAGAAGGCCTGGCTCTCGGCCTCCCCTCGAATTCATCCCAAAGGTGTTCTATCGGGTTGAGTTCAGAACTCTGTGCAGCCCAGTCAAGTAAATTAACCCAAACTCCCTCACCCATGTCTTTATGGACCTTGCTTTGTGTATTGGTGTACAGTCACGTTGGAACAGGAAGGGGCCATCCCCAAACTGTTCCCACAAAGTTGGGAGCCTGAAATTGTCCAAAATGTCTTGGTGTGCTGACACCTAAAGAGTTCCCTTCACTGGAACTAAGGGGCCAAGACCAACCCCTGAAAAACAACCCCCACACCATAATACCCCCTCCACCAAATGCTTTGTAATATGCCTAATGGCCACGTGGCCAAACAGACAATGAAATTATCCAAGTTGTCCTAATAAGGCCATGCTAGGTCAATAAAGTCATGAGCAACCCAGTCCCTTTGCTACATGCAGCTGCAGGGAGGAGAATCCTGAATTCAGCTTATTAAGCTGGCATTAAGGTGATCATGTAACAGCTTCCCGCAGGTTCAGGCAAACTGGGTTTGGATATATCCCAAGTCTGCTTGTACATCTAGGGAAATTGGTAAAAAAAAAAAAAAGGTACGTGAATCAAAAAATAATAATTATTTACACACTAAATACTATTATTATTTGCATATCCCACAACTGTCCCAGATCCCTTGGGATTATTCAGAGGAATCCCAGGGTCCCACTGGTGCAGGATATGTCCTGCTGCCAGGTGCTGGAACACTTGTTCTGGCAACTGGCAGCAGGTCCATGCCAAAGCTGTCTTATGCTAGAGTGCATTTAGTGCTGTCTGGGGTTTCTTATCCTGGTAACAACCACACCCTTTATTTCTTGCGCTGGTTTTGAGAAGAGCTTTGGCTCTAATCCAGAAGGCAGCTGTCAGTGCCAGGCCAATGGAAAAAAAGATCACCATCACCAACAACAACTTGAAAACTGCCTCAAATCAATAGAGGACTGGATGACCATCAACTCCCTCCAGCTGAACCAATCAAAGACAGAGCTTCTTATCTTACACCCAAATCATAAGCCCGCAACCAAAACCTCCTGGTCTCCACCAACCGTCTTTGGGCAGACTATCTCCCCAAAGACCAAAGCGAAGAGTCTCTGGGTTATTTTAGACGCACAAATGTCAATGGATGCGCAAATAGGATCTGTAGTCAGTCGATCTCACCATCTGCTGCGCATGCTTCGCAGACTCATCCCTTTTATCCCAAAGAATGACAAAGCAGTGGTAGTTGGAACAACCATTAATTCACGACTGGACTACGCAAACTCGCTTTACATAGGATTACCACAATATCAACTTGCGCGATTACAACTGATCCAAAACACGGCGGCAAGGCTGATAACAGGAAAAAAACCCTGGGAATCCATTTCTCCTTCACTGAGGAGCTTACATTGGCTAACCGTAAAAAATCGGATCACGTTCAAGACCCTTTGCCTCACCCACAAATGCGTGCATAGAGAAGCTCCGCAATACCTAATGGAGAAAATAAATCATTACACACCAATCCGCAGTCTTCGATCAGCCAACAAAAACCTCCTCCTCGTGCCCAAAGCCCGGTATAAATCCAAGGGTGATCGGAGATTCGCTGCCCAAGGGCCTCGGCTATGGAATGCTCTACCAATCAACATCCGCCTGGAAGAAAATCACCTGGCTTTTAGGAAAAAACTCAAGACCTTCCTCTTTTAGCAGATGATCAAAGCTCGCCACAGCGCCTAGAGGCGATTCAGTTCGCATTGTGCGCTATACAAGTATTTCATTCATTCATTCATTCAATGAACTGCAGTAGAGAAATTCCCAGCCCCATACCTTCATGTACACAAAGGCTGGTGACAACACTAACCTAATATCCACCACATAGCTTCACATACACAAGGGGGCTAGAGTTCACATGACCCCATTGAACTTGACCTAATTAAGTCAATGACATTGACCTTATACTTTATGACCATGTGGTCATATTAGTTTAATGATGTTACAAGCATCCCTGCCCCGGTGTGTACATAAAGCTGCAGGGCTGTAAATCCCCTGCCTGCAGCTCATTGGCCCAGCCCCAACAGCTGCCCTCCAGTTTAGCCTACCCAATGGGGTTCCAGACAGACGTAATAAAATAACAAAAATTTCAACACTTAAGGCCTTTGGATAAGTTTAGGTTCAGCCAAACCTGGAAGGCAGCTGTTGGTGGTGGACCAATGAGCTGCAGAAGGGGAATTCGCCCACCAAGGAGCTTCACCTACACAAAGGGATGAAGATGCTCATGAAATCATTGACCTTGACCTAATTAAGTCAACAACATTGATAACTCTTCCGCTTTTATCCAAAATTAAATAAACATTTATGACTAGAATTAGGCATTACAAGGTCTTTGGGTAATTATACTCACCAGCATCTGGGGGAAGAGTTGACATTTTTGTCAAGATTGTATTTTTGTCTGGGACCCTAGTGGGTCCCTTGACACCAGGGCTATGGATGAGATTAGATTTGAGCTACAGAAGGGGGATTTATCCACCAAGGAGCTTCATCTACAAAAAGGGGTGAAGATGCTCGTTACATAATTTCCCTTATCTATGTAGCGCTGGAATTTTTGCCATGTAATGCTATTAATAGGACCATGTTAATAGATTGGTATTTGGCTCCCTCTACTGGTATGCAATGGGAAAAAGACTTGTTTAACTTTTACATAACAGCTATGCAAGAAGTGACTTAATTGTTTACTTTTCGAAAGGACTCACCTACCCACAATGCCCACTCACCTACCCATGAACACTGAGTGGCTGAACTGCATGCTGGGTAGGTAATAAAAGGCCCAGCGTAGCCATTTTCTGTCCCTTCTGGATGCGTGGCCTGCCTACAGGAATCTGTAAGGGAGTGTTCCAGAGAGGGCGGCCTTCATTGTGCGGAGCGGAACAGCAACCACTGAGAGTGCCTTACCACAGTGTGCTGGAGAAGCTGTGTGATCGGGTCTGATGATCCAGAAGACCTGATGGAGCCAAACGAGGGTCCGGTCATCTTGCGGAGCGGAGCAGCGTGACAGTGCTGGCCGGCGGCAGGACTGAGACTCCCGGAGCGGAGGCATCCAGCTTTCCAGGCCTGGTGTGGTGAGAGGGCTGCTGCCCAGAAGTTATATACAACACTTCACACACTTAGACTAACCGTGCAGGGTTGCTGAGACCTGCAGTTCCACAGCAAGGGTCTTATTTAAGTGGACTGGGTCCATCCAGGCCTTAAAGCTTATACTCCACTAGGTACTGACTGATGGCCTGAGTGTGCTTTTACTGGAGACAGTTACACATGTGTTCCATAACCGGAATTGCTGTCACCATTCACATTATGTAGCTTTATTATCTATCAAACCTTTGGATTACAAACACTTCAGTACAATAGCTAGCAGAAGAAAGAAGACTAAATACTATATCTTCACTGAGGGACTTGGTGTCACAGTTACATGCAAAGGACTGCATTATACCTCAGGGAGAGCTCTTGAGCAATTATACTGTGTTGTTTTTAATAACTTTGCATAGTGTGTCTAGTACGGCCTGTACTGGAAGTGGGAAGGTGACCAGGGTCAAGGCTTTATCACCCTGAGCATTAGTCCCACTTGGAGATACACCTGCAGGGGTAATTTAAGGAATCTTTGTAGTGCTAACAATACACAATTATTCATTGCATTATTGTGTTAAGTTGTGTATTAATTTAGTTATTGTAACCACCATTTAAACCAGTTTCAGTAAACTTGAACTCTAGTTAAGTTACAATTGGTGTGAGGCTTGTTCATTCTCCTAACCGGTGGAGCAACGCATGCCCAGGTAATGACAAAGGTATATTATATGCATATTGTTATTGTGGGGTTGTTCCTTGTTATTAAGCTTTGCACCAACACTGTTACACAGCTGTGTCAAGTGGGTTGAGCCAGATTATTGGGGGTGGAAGAGCAGAGTACAGGTCCAGCACAGTGGTGTAGTGGTTAGCACTTTCACCTAGCAGCAATAGGGTCGCTGGTTCAAATCCTGACCCCGACACCATCTGCCTGGAGTTTGCATGTTCTCCCTGTGCCCGCGTGGGTTTCCTCCGAGTACTCAGGTTTCCTCCCACACTCCAAAGACAGGCTAGTAGGTTAATTAGACCTCGTCTAAAAAAATTGGCCTTAATATGTGTAGTTGTATGTGTTTGTAAGCGTGTCAGGACCTTATGGGGTAAAAGGACCACACAAAGCTGCAGATGGACTCTGGTGGCAAGGAAACGCCCTGAGGTGATTCAGTTCGCATAGGTAGTGCTATACAAGTCACTCACTCACTCATTACCAGCAGCTCCTGCGGGGGTCCATGCTACATCTAATTAGCTCAATTAACAACTCTTTCCTCTTTATCCGCTGTTAAATAAACATTTTTTGTCTAGATTTAGGCATTACAAGGCCTGTATGAGCTTAGGTTCGACCAAATCTGGAAGGCAGCTCTTGATCCTGAGAAAATGAGCTGCAAAAAATGATTTTGGTATTACAAGGCCTGTAGGGGATTACACTCAACAGCATCTGGGGGGAAAGTTGACATTTTTGTCAAGAATTTATTTTTGTCTGGGACCTCATCGGGTCCCGTGACACCAAGGCTATGGATGAGCTTGGATTCAGCCTTCCTCTCCCTCTCTTCCAGGTTTGGCCGAATTTAAGCTCATCCATAGTCCTAGTGCAACAGGACCCAATGGGTTCCCGGAACAGAAATAAAAACTTGAAATGTCAACTGTTGGTGCCAGGCCAGTGGGCTACAAAAAGGGGATTCGCCCACCAAGGAGCTTCACCTACACAAAGGGGTGAAGATGCTTATGACATCATTGATCTTGATCTAATTAAATGAAAAATATTGACAAAAATAAAATGTGGGAATTCTGCGCTGTGTGTGAAAATAATGTCTAAAATCTAGGCAGCTAACACATAGCGTAGCGCCTTTAAACACAGGTGTACCAATATTCAAACATGAAACATATAAACACAGGAGTATTGTTATTATATTAAAAAATACAGTCGATATTTAACCACTACAATACAGGGCACTTTCGCCCCCTTCCTTCCCAGCCCAATTTTCAGCCTTCATTGCTCTAGCGCTTTCAGTGACAATTGCGCGGTCATGCTACACTGTACCCAAATGAAATTTTTATCATTTTGTTCGCACAAATAGAGCTTTATTTTGGTGGTATTTATTCACGACTCGGTTTTAAATTTTTTGCGATATAAGCGCAAAAAAGCGGAAATTTGGAAAAAAAACAATATTTTCTTTTTTCTATTTTAAAAGAAATCCAATAAAATCAAATTTTGTCATAAATTTAAGCCAAAATGTATTCTGCTACATGTTTTTGGTAAAAAAATTCCGTTAAGTGTATAATAATTGGTTTGTGTGATCACGGACATATGTACGCAAATGATCATGTACATATGTGTGCAGGTGATCACGTACATATGTGTGCACATAATCATTGGGACATGTGATTTTAGTGGGACATATGTGGGGGACATGTTTTTATTATTAGGGACATGTGTTTTTATTTTTTGGGGACATGTATGTTTTGGGGACATGTGTGTTATGGGGACATATGTGGGGACTGTGTTTACACTGTGTGGTGTGTTGTGTGTTTACACTAGACTGAAGATCAGTGAGTAAAAAGCTGTAAAAAACAGCTCATACTCACTGATCATCAGCCGGCTGCAGCGATCTGCTCTCCTCTCCTCAGCGATGACTTCTGTGTGAGGAGAGGAGGAGCCGATTGCCTAGCAACCGGCTGTTTGTTTACATCACATGACGGCCGTGATTGGGCACGGCCGTCATGTGATCAGGAGGGCCAATCACAGAGCCCTCCTGCCGATCTGAGATGCGCCGTGTCCCGGTGACACGGGCGCATCGGGATCGCGCCGCTGCGCGGGCACGCACGCGTGTGATCCCGCTCCTCCTGATGGACGTTCCTGAACGTCCTATCAGGAGTAGACGGCTCCCACCCGGCCGTATATGTGCATTGGCCGGGTGGGAAGTGGTTAATAATTCCGTCAAACATGTAGTAGTCCATGATAGAGCCACCAAACGAGTGAGTATACAGCAGGGGAAAAGTGTCCAGTGGAATGAACCCCCAGCAATTGAAAGAATGCAAACTCACTGAATAAAGTAGCTGCCGTTACAGCAGCATGAAAGCCTTAAAGAGGAAGTAAACCCCTTCAAACCACTTTGACCTACAGGTAAGCCTAGATTAAGGCTTACCTGTAGGTCCAAGCAATATCTCCTAAACCTATATGGTTTTGGAGATATTTGCCCGAAAATGGGCACCGCTGTCTACGGCGCATGCGCCGTAGACAGCGGCGCGCAGGCGCACTAAATGCGGCAAGTCCAAGAATGGATTTGCCTAATTTGTCGACTCCCGTGCGCATGCGCGGGAGTGACGTCATCGCGGCTTCGCCGAATGGCAGCGGCGGAGCTGCGAGACGCGACTCCCGTGCGCATGCACACGGGAGTGACGTCATCGCGGCTTCGCTGCTGTCATTGGTCGGAGCTGCGAGACGCCACCAGCAAGATGGATGCGGCGGACTACAGGGATCAGCGGCGACTTCGCTGGCTCCTGTGTCAGGTAAGTGACACATAATGAGCTACTATGCGATGCATAGTAGTCCATTATGCTTTACCTTTGCAGGGAAAAAACACCCATAGAGGTCCCTCTGGACATCACGCAGTGGATCGCTTCCACCAATAAATCATATTGGGATCCCACTGGGAATAAAATAAGCTCACCCAGAGCCCAGAAGAGTTCTCATAGTGTAGTAAGGTTTATTCCAAATGTAAAATACACAGCAAGTGCAAAAAAGTAAAACAATAAAAACTCACACAGATTGCTGCTTGCGATCCGGAATCACACAGTAGCGAAACGTTAGTGTCAAATGTAAGCCTGACGCGTTTCGCACGAAAGGATGTTGTCAAGGCTTAATAATCTCGACAACTCTTCCACCTTTATCCACAATCAAATAAACATTTTTGACTAGATTTGGGTATTATGAGGCCTGTAGGGGATTAAACTTACCAGCATCTGGGTGAAGAGTTGACATTTCAAGTTTTTATTTCTGTCTGGGAACCCATTGGGTCCTGTTGTACCAGGGCTATGAATGAGCTCAAGTTCGGCCAAACCTGGAAGACAGCTGTTGGTGCCAGGCCCAGTGGGCTACAGCAGGGGAATTCACCCACCAAGGAGCTTCACCTACCCATAATTGACCTTGACCTAATTAGGTCAATGACTGACAACTCTTCCCTCTTTAGCCTCAATTAAATAAACATTTTTGACTAGATTTGGGCATTATGAGGCCTGTATGGGATTAAACTTACCAGGATCTGGGTGAAGAGTTATTTCAAGTTTTTATTTCTGTCTGGGAACCCATTGGGTCCTGTTGTACCAGGACTATGGATGAGCTTAAGTTCAGCCAAACCTGGAAGACAGCTGTTGGTGCCAGGCCCAGTGGGCTACAGCAGGGGAATTCACCCACCGAGGAGCTTCACCTACCCATAATTGACCTTGACCTAATTAGGTCAATGACTGACAACTCTTCCCTCTTTATCCTCAATTAAATAAACATTTTTGACTAGATTTGGGCATTATGAGGCCTGTATGGGATTAAACTTACCAGCATCTGGGTGAAGAGTTGACATTTTAAGTTTTTATTTCTGTCTGGGAACCCATTGGGTCTTGTTGTACCAGGACTATGAATGAGCTCAAGTTCAGCCAAACCTGAAAGACAGCTGTTGGTTCCAGGCCCAATGGGCTACACCAGGGGAATTCACCCACCAAGGAGCTTCACCTACCCATAATTGACCTTGACCTAATTAGGTCAATGACTTTGACAACGCTTCCCTCTTTATCCTTAGTTAAATAAACATTTTTGACTAGATTTGGGCATTATGAGGCCTGTAGGGGATTAAACTTACCAGCATCTGGGTAAAGAGTTGACATTTCAAGTTTTTATTTCTGTCTGGGAACCCATTGGGTCCTATTGTACCAGGGCTATGAATGAGCTCAAGTTTGGCCAAACCTGGAAGACAGCTGTTGGTCCCAGGCCCAATGGGCTACAGCAGGGGAATTCACCCACCAAGGAGCTTCACCTACCCATAATTGACCTTGACCTAATTAGGTCAATGACTTTGACAACTCTTCCCTCTTTAGCCTCAATTAAATAAACATTTTTGACTAGATTTGGGCATTATGAGGCCTGTAGGGGATTATACTTACCAGCATCTGGGTGAAGAGTTGACATTTCAAGTTTTTATTTCTGTCTGGGAACCCATTGGGTCTTGTTGTACCAGGACTATGGATGAGCTTAAGTTCGGGAAAACCTGGAAGACAGCTGTTGGTGCCAGGCCCAATGGGCTACACCAGGGGAATTCTCCCACCAAGGAGCTTCGTCTACACATAATTGACCTTGACCTAATTAGGTCAATGACTTTGACAACTCTTCCCTCTTTAGCCTCAATTAAATAAACATTTTTGACTAGATTTAGGCATTATGAGGCCTGTAGGGGTTATACTTACCAGCATCTGGGTGAAGAGTTTACAATTTCAAGTTTTTATTTCTGTCTGGGAACCCATTGGGTCTTTTTGTACCAGGACTATGGATGAGCTTAAGTTCGGGAAAACCTGGAAGACAGCTGTTGGTGCCAGGCCCAATGGGCTACAGCAGGGAAATTCACCCACCAAGGAGTTTCACCTACCCATAATTGACCTTGACCTAATTAGGTCAATGACTTTGACAACTCTTCCCTCTTTAGCCTCAATTAAATAAACATTTTTTGACTAGATTTAGGCATTACGAGGCCGGTAGATGATTATCCTCACCAGCATCTGTCCACGTTGACAGATCAGCATTGGCATGTTTACACTTTTTAGAAATGCAGTCTTCAAGGGAGGCTGATGGAGGTGTCACTTTCCCAAAGAGCATGCCGTCTATAGAGAAATAAGACATATTTGTAGAGACAAAAGAGAACACAAGCAACAGTATTCCATTACATGTATCGAAAGGAATAACAGCTTGTCATAATAAGCTGTCTAGCAGTACACGAGACATCAGCAAACATGTTTATCCGTCAGCTCTGTGCGTGAACATCAAACCGGACGTCCTGCTGCTCCGTACATGCTTTTTGGATAGCGGAAGGGAGTTTTTGGGAAGTTTTCTTTTTGTTTCTCCATGCACTGGGCTTCAAGCCGAGGGAAGAGGAGTCTGTGGGAGGACTAAGTGATACTTTTTTTTTTTTTTTTCCAGAGGATGTGTATTTCTCACCTTCACAAATATAACGCCTAATTTGCCTTTCCTGAGCATCCCTGAACAAATTCATGCTGGCTCCAGCAGTTCCCACAGGCAGGGGAGGGAATGAAAAATAATTGAAAGCAACTTAATTAAGATGAAAAAAAAAAAAAGCACTCTTAATAAATGCAATTAGGAACACTTCACACGGATGATGATTTCAGATCCCCCTCCCAACGCCATTTTCCACGTGCTACCTCTTTCATGCTGATTTATTTCATGCAGTTTGAAAACACGCTATACGGCCAGCGAGCACTAAATGAGACCACAAGAGGAAACCATTCACTATTTAAGGGCTCATTTGTCCACGTTCGCCTGGATTAGCCTATTCTTATTGATAAAACTTTCATGATACAACGGCTCTGAAGTTCTTGGCTTCCAAACGAGGCAAGAAATAAAAATCCAGAATTCGCTCAATTAACAGCAGAATAGAGAAGAGGAAGCGAAGAGGAGAAAAAAGTTGTCCGGATGGCCGGCGCTCCGGTCAGTTTGAAAATTTGCCAAGATCAGAAGAAGGTAAACCGTACCTGTGATTAGACGTGGGCAGATGATGAAAAATCCTCTCCTCCGGCACTACGACTGATCTGCTCCAGCAACTGCATTCCCAAGTAATTATTGCAGCCTTTTTTTAATCCAGTCCCAGTGACATTTATAAACTGCAGCTGGTAGGAAGGGTTCATAGAATACTTTTTTGCCCTAAATTTATTTGCAAAATTTTATAACAAAAAAGAAAGAAAAACATGTTTTTTCCCCCAGAAATTTGGGGTATTTTTTCAATTATATCCACTTGCGGACCACCCATCAGAAATTTGTTCTGCGGATGGGCAGCCCATACAAGCCTGTTTCTGGATTTAAAGTCCATGCATGCTGACCCCCCCCTGTGATTGTGCACAGTAGATGATTGTCAGCAGGTCCCGTTCAATGATTCGTAACCGGGACCTGCTGATTGGCTGTATACAATCACAGCCAAGAACCCTTTTGTCACGGTACTACTTACAGCGAACTCACAGGCGAGCAGGTGACACGGGATCCCCCAGGGCATGGAATCTAAGAGTCAGCCGGTGTTCCCCCAGGGACCCTCTCACGAAGGTTTGGACTTAGCTGCGTGCTGACCCCAGGTCATGACCCCCGGGTTCACCCTGCTCGCTAGGGAAGTACCAGAAGACACTGTAGAGAAGGATGGATGGATGAAGTAAGGGAAGCCAGGTAGTGAGCCAAGGTCAGGGCGGGCTGCAGACAACGTAATCAGAACAAGCCGGGTCGGTACACAGAAGATCAGTTCACGAGAAGTCAGGTAAAATAGGTTACACAGGGGAGCTTCAGAAACAAATGTTGCTCAAGCAATGGTAGCAAGTTACGAAGGGATTTAAATAGAGAAGCACATGAGGGGCTGGACAGGAAGTAGCAGGAAGGAAACATATATCAGGCAACAGGTGAAGGGCGTTGACGCCCATAGCTGCAGAGTGCACAGAGCTGAACACCTGACAGTGGACAACAGATGCCAGCCGACCCACTGCAGTAAAGGTGAGACACAGATCAGCTCCGTAGCTGATCTGTGACACCTTTGTTGACAACCAACACAGGGCTCTGTACAGATGGAGCGAACTCTCTGTTTCTTATTTTGCAGGGATAAGAAACAAGGAGATATTTAGTAAAAAGCAGCACACAGTATACAAATTAACACTTGTTAGGCACACATTTAACCCCTTGATTACCCAAGGTGTAAACCCCTTCCCAGCCAGTGTCATTAGTACAGTGACAGTGTATATTATTATCACTGATCACTGTATTAGTGTCACTTGTGAGGTTAGTGTCAGTTATGCCGCGTACACACGGTCGAACTGTTTGACGTACTTAGTCCATCATACAATCCGACGGACAATCCGGCGTACTTTCCACTGAACGGACTTGACCACACACGGATACACAAACAGTCCGACGAAAGCTTGCGCGATGACGTACAGCACGTACGACGGGACTAGAAATAGGAAGTCCAAGACACAGCAAAGCCCTGTAAATACTTTCTGGGCATGCGCCATTCTTAGTCCGTCGGACTAGCATACTGACGACCGTATTGTCCGCTGAAACCAAAGTACGACGGAAAGATTTTTGGAAAAACCGAAATTCTTAGTACTCCGGACTGCGCGCTGAAAAAGTCAGCTGAAGCCCACACATGAGCGGATTGTCCGCTGAAATGTGTTTCAACGGACTAAGTACGTCAAACAGTTCGACCGTGTGTACGTGGCATAAGTCATTCAGTCCCCCCCCCCCCCCCAGCGTCAGTGTCAGATTGCCCTCTGCAGCAATCTCGAAGAGCATATTGTCAGAAACCATGAACCAGATCGAGACAGAAGTACAGTAAAATCTCACTTGTTTATTAATAAAAATAAAAAGGTAACTAGAGTAAGCATGGTCAAAGCATTGCCAGAGTCAAGTAACCGGATTGGGTAGTCAGCTTAGCCAGATTTCAGTAACGAGTTTGGGTAATCAGCCAGGCCAGAAATCAGGGATTGCAAGTAGAGTAACAGCAAGCAGGATAAGGAGCCAGAAGGGATGTCAGCAAAGCCAGTCTTTAAACAGAACCACAGGAGATGGTTTCTTGTGATGTGACCAAGGTGAAGGCAGAGATGAAGTGAGATGGACAAGTAAGTTAAGTTAAGTAGGCAGGACTGAAGAGCAGAATCAACAACAGCTGGGTAACTGTGGAGAGAGATGGGAGCTGGCAATTAGCCAACAGCTGAGTGGCCAGCTCAGAGAAGGAAGGGCTGAGCCCAGCCTTGACCCATATAAACTAAGCTAATAATATTCAGAAGGACTAAATAAGGGGGAAGGTATATCCCACCCATGTAACCATACATTTACCTTGAAATGAAAGCAGGGGATAGTCCAAAGGTGGGTATAGCCCAGTACAAGTGGATTAGAAGGGAGAAAAAGAGCAAGAAAATAGTGGAGGGACCCGTGACGGCCACTCCACTAGGGGTGCAGGGGTGCCGCCCCCCTAAGCCATGCACCCGGCCCCTAATCTACATGCAGGGTGCTGGAAGCATGGATTTCAATGTTTGTTTGTTTTTAAGCACATGATTAGAGCCTGATGCTCTAAATGGCTTCAAGGGTGGGCTCAGGGCGCAGAGCACTGCGTTCTGAGCCCACCCAGTTGTGTGACATTAGCAAATGAATATTCGCTAATGTCTTTCTGCTTGTCCTCCTGGCCAATCAGGAAGCAGATCCTGAGACCTTATTGGCCAGGGAGTCTTAGGACTCCCAGGAGGAGAAGCAATGCTTGTTCAGTTGGGAGGAGACGCAACAGCCCCGGCTCTTCCCTCGGCAAGCTGGAGCGGCGGAGGGGCAGCAACAGCCTCTTTACTCTTTAAGCTTCCAGGAGCCCTACCCCAGATCCAGCACCACCTCGTCATGGTTCTCCTGAGGCAACACCACTGATCGCCGCCTTCCCATTGGTCTCCTGCGGGGGGGGGGGGCCTTAGTGTGAGTGAGGGGGCCAGGTTTATTTGCCCCCCAAAATATTGAGCACCAGCCACCACTGGGAGGGACCAGTCGGAACACCAGACTATGGGACCCAAGGAGGCAAAAAAAATAGAAGTTAGAAAGTGGAGATAAGACAAAGAGAAATAAGAGAGGGAGAAAAAAGAAGGTGGGGGGAGGGGTTGTAGGAACCCCAGGGGATACCCCTTTTTGTAAATTCACACCAAGAGGACTAAAGAGGCGAGCCTGAAAAAAGGCAACAGAGGAGACCTACAGGTCTATATGGATGTAGTTCACCCATGGCTTGCATATCTTCCTATATTAAACACTAAGTCAGTAAGTTTACTTGTCAGGTGCTCTTTGAGCATAATCCAGGAAACTTGGCGCCCGAACATAGCAATACGAACTTCCAGGATCGGGCTATGGCAAGTTTGGCAGCTAAAAGCATAAAATGAATGAACTGTTGTGTTGAACAGGAGCCATAAGCAACATTTTCGCTAAGAAGAGCTATACAGAGTAGCTAGGCAACTGGCATTTTGGTAACCTTCCTCCTCCTTATATGACAAAAACTTTGTTCCAGAAGCCCTTGATTTTAAGGCATTCCCACCAAACATGGAGCATGGCACCCAGAGACTGGCAGCCTCTAAAACATACTGGTGAGGAGGTTGGAAATAGCCTCGCAATGCGAGCGGGAACCATATTGTCAGGGCTGGGCTCAGCCTTTCCTTCTCTGAGATGGCCGCTCAGCTGTCGGCTAATTGCCAGCTCCTATCTCTCCACAGTTACTCAGCTGTTGATGATATCCTGCTTATCAGTCCTGCCTACTTAAGCCATCTAGTCCAGAGTATCTCTGCCTTCGCCTTGGTCAACATCACAAACATCTCCTGCGATCCTGTTCAAGACGTGCTTTGCTGTCATCCGTTCTGGCTCCAGATCCTGCTTGCTATTCCACTACATTGATCCCTGACTTCTGGCTTGGCTGACTATCCGTTACCGAAACTACGTTTGTTCTTTTTACTTTTATTATTAAACAAGTGTGATTCAACTGTCTTTCTGTCTCGGCCTGATTTCATGGTTTCTGACACATATACTATTTTGTAAGGACCTTAACACTCGCTTCCACCAAAGAGGCAATGCTATTTTTTTTTTTATAAACAGACCCCACAGGTATTGTGGTGAGTTTATAGCATAGGTGCATTTAGATCTACTGCACTTATACACATCACATAGATAGGTCCAAGATGCTTGCTTACATGATCAATAGGTTTACTGAAATGAGCCAGAGGCACTCGCAAACATCAAAGCGAAATTTACCTTGTTTTGCACGCTGGGTTCTTATGCATAAGGCAAGGCCCCGAAGCCATGGTATGTGTAGATAATTAAATATTATAGTCAGTCTCTTTCGTGGCAGCAGGAATTAAGTTATATAGCACATACACTTTTCATTACCAAACAGTGTAGTAATGGGTGATATGCCAATGCAAAGATTTGAACCCAGTCTTAGTTGTAGGTGGAGCTCCTGGCTTCTCATATATCTTTGATTCTCCAACAGCAGGAACTCTGAGCCAACATTTCTCAAATCTTATGCTGTCTCCCTCCAAGTATACATTGCATTGTCCATAATATGAAATAAAAAAATCCAACAGCGGGGGGTATGGGACCCTGCATAATGGCTACAGCAGGTGGGCAGACCCAGGAGCTCAAATGCAAAGAGTTCTTAGGTTTAGGAACCTGTTAGGTGTTTAACCATTTCAATACCGGGCACTTTCATCCACTTCCTGCCCAGGCCAATTTTAAGCTTTAAGAGCTGTCACACTTTGAATAACAAGTGCGCGGTCATGAAACACTGTACCCAAATTAAATTTTTCTATTTTTCTTTCATACAAATAGATCTTTCTTTACGTGCCATTTAATCACCGCTGTTTTTTTAATTTTTTGTTCAAGACGAACGAAAAAATAATTTTTTTTTTTAAACGCATTTTGCTTGGTGTCTGTTCTAAAATCCTGCAAAAAATTTTTATTTCTTTATAAGTTTTGGCCAAAGTGTATTTTGATACATTTCTTTGGTGAAAATAATCCAAATCGGTGTATATTATTTAGTCTGTAGGAAAGTTAGAGAGTCCACAAACTATGGGATACACAGTGCCTTGAAAAAGTATTCATACCCCTTCAAATTTTCCACATTTTGACAATGTTACAACCAAAAAATTTGAGTTACGCTTACCGGTAACGTCTTTTCCAGTAGTCTTTCAGGACAGCCACTATGAGAGATAGTCTCCTCCTCTTCCTCTGGAAACACTGCGCCAGCCCATAAATTCTTACTTCCCCTGCCGGACCTCAGTTTATATCGAAATTACCTCCGGCCAGCTGGGGAGACACAAGAACACATTAATAGCATATTGTCAAATACCATTATCTTGCTGCACTCTGGTCTTTTGTAAGACTCCCCCCAATTTTCGGGTGGGTAACTAGGGCTGTCCTGAAAGACTACTGGAAAAGACAATACCGGTAAGCGTAACTCTAATTTTCCCTAATCGTCTTTCGGGACAGCCACTATGAAAGGATAAACGAGCACTTACCAGTTAGGGTGGGACTACAGCTTGCAAAACCTTTCGCCCAAAGGTCTGCTCACCTGCCGACACCAGATCCACTCTGTAGTGTTTTACGAAAGTGGAGTAGCTGGACCATGTTACTGCCCTGCAAATCTGTTCTGGCGTTGCTCCCGCTCTTTCTGCCTGGGAGGCTGCCATAGCTCTTGTAGAGTGTGCTTTAATACCCACTGGGATTTCTTTCCCTGCAACTAAATAAGCCTGCTCGATGGCTACTCTGAGCCACCTAGCAATAGTGCGCCGGGACGCTTTACAACCTTTTCTGGCCCCGGAAAACAAAACAAATAAGGAGTCTGACCTTCTGAATGTCTTTGTCAGTTCTAAATAGTGTAGGATACATCTCCTAACATCCAAATAATGAAATTTTAGTTCCTTCTCATCTGAGGGATTAGGACAAAATGAGGGTAAAACAATTTCCTGGCTTCTATGAAAGCTGGATGCCACTTTCGGCAAAAAGGCCGGATCGGTCTTTAAAACTATCCGGTCCGGAAAAATAACGCAAAAGGGAGCCCTGACTGATAAGGCCTCCATCTCACTGACCCTCCTGGCAGTTGTCACTGCTACCAGAAACACTGTCTTCAGAGTAAGTTCTCTTAGAAAACACTCTTTTAAAGACTCAAAGGGGGTCCCGTTAAGCTTTGTAAAACTAAAGATAAATCCCATCTGGGAAAGGACAGACCCTGGACCGGTCTCTGTCTAGACAGGGCCCTAAAGAATCTGACTACCCATGGGTTGGCAGCCAGATGATCTTCTAAATAAACGCTGAGGGCTGACACTTGACCCCTAAGGGTACTAATGGATAAGCCTTTATCTGCCCCACATTGTAAAAATTCCAAAACTGCAGAGGAGCTCCGTACTGGGAAAGAGCTCTCTATGCACCATTTATTGAAACGTAACCAGACCTTTTCATAGATCTGGCGAGTTTCCTTTTTCCTACTGTCCAGGAAAGTAGAAACTAGCCTCTCTGAAAACCCCTTAGCTTTTAAGCTGGCCCCTGAGAGAGGAGATCGTCCCGAGGGGGCAAGAATAGGGGACGTTCTACCGCCAACTGCTTCAGTATTGAGAACCATGCTCTCTTGGGCCAATGCGGTGCCACCAGAATCAGAGATGTGTTTTCCATTTGAAACTTTCTCAGAACTGCTGGCAACAACGCCGGAGGTGGGAAGGCATAGCAAGTTCTGAAGTGCCAATTCTGGTTCAAAGCATCCACACCTAAGGCTCCCTCTCCCCTTCTTAGGGAGAAAAAACAGGGGTTTTTTGCGTTGCTTCTGGACGCGAAAAGGTCCACCTCTGGAGGCCCCCATCTCTTTATTATGGGATTGAAGACCTCCTGGTTGAGAACCCAGTCACCCTCCCTCAGCCTCTTTCGGCTGAGAAAGTCTGCTACCACGTTTTTCTCTCCTCTCAGGAAAACTGCTGAGAGCGAAAGGGTGTAGGTCTCGGCCCAGCTCAGGATCTCTGTCGCTAAAGACAACAGGGCTCTGCTTCTCGTGCCACCCTGCTTGTTTAAATAGGCCACTGCCGAGGAGTTGTCCGACCGCACCTGAATGTGGTGACCCAGGAGCTCTTTTTTGAAAAACCTGAGGGCTAGTCCCACTGCCCTTAATTCTTTCCAGTTGGACGACCGAGACAACTCGCCGTCCTCCCAAGTGCCCTGGGCTAGAAGGGAACCCAAATGTGCCCCCCAGCCTCTGCCACTTGCATCTGTGGTAACTACCCGAGATACCGGGATGAGCCACAGACGTCCTTGCGACAGGTTCGTCACTTTCCTCCACCACCAGAGGGATCTCTTTACTTGGTGTGGAACATGTACTAGGGTGTCTAGAGCCTCCTGACTGTGGTCCCACACCCCTAGGATGAAGGTCTGTAGGGGACGAAAATGTAGTCCCGCCCACTGCACTGCTGGGAGGGTAGATGTAAGGAGACCCAATACTGACATCAGAACCCTTATGGAAAACAGCTGGTTGCTCTGAAGAGAGGCCACCGCTCTGTCCAGCTTTTGTACCTTCTCTATTGGCAGAAAAACTCTCAACAGTGTTGAGTCCAACAGGAAACCTAGATAGGAGATCTGTTGCGAGGGGATCAGGCTGGACTTTTCCAAGTTTAGAAGCCACCCTAGGTCTGTAAGGACCCTTTTGGTTAGGTCGAGATCCTTGACTAACTGTATTGGGGATGCTGCAAATAAGAGCAGGTCGTCCAGTGCACAGTGTCTCCCCGCCGGAGGAAACACTAATAACTGAGGTCCGGCAGGGGAAGTAAGAATTTATGGGCTGGCGCAGTGTTTCCAGAGGAAGAGGAGGAGACTATCTCTCATAGTGGCTGTCCTGAAAGACGATTAGGGAAATGTAAATGTATTTTATTGGGATTGTATGTGATAGACTGACACAAAGTGACACATAATTGTGAAGTGGAAAGAAAATGATAAATGGTTTTCGACATTTTTGACAAATAAATATATGAAAAGTGTGGGGGGGGGGGGGGGGTATTTGTATGGTGCCCCCCCCCCCCCCGAGTCAATACTTTGTAGAACCGTCTTTCACTGCAATTTCAGCTGCAAGTCCTTTTGGGGATGTCTCTACCAGCTTTGCACATCTAGAGAGAGACATTATTTCCCAATCTTCTTTGCAAAATAGCTCAAGCTCTGTCAGATTGGATGGAGAGCGTCTGTGAACAGCAAATTTCAAGTCTTGCCACAGATTCCCAGTTGGATTTAGGTCTGGACTGTGACTGGGTCATTCTAACACATGAATATGCTCTGATGTAAACCATTCCATTGTAGCTCTGACTGGATGTTTCGGGTCGTTATCCTGCTGGAAGGTGAACCTCCGCCCCGGTCTCAAGTCTTTTGCAGACTCTAACAGGTTTTCTTCTAAGATTGTCCTGGATTTGTCTCCATCCATCTTCCCATCAACTCTGATCAGCTTCCCTGTCCCTGCTGAAGAAAAGCATCCCCACCACATGATGCCACCACCACCATGGTGTGTTCAGGGTGATGTGCAGTGTTAGTTTTCCGCCACACATAGCGTTTTGCTTTTAGGGCAAAAAGTAAAATTTTGGTCTCATCTCACCAGATCACCTTCTTCCACATGTTTGTTGTGTCCTCCACATGGCTTCTCACAAACTGCAAACAGGACTTCTTATGACTTTCTTTCACCAATGTCTTTCTTCTTGTCACTCTTCCATAAAGGGCAGATTTGTGGAGAGACGACTAATAGTTGTCCTGTGGACAGATTCTCCCCCCTGAGCTGTGGATCTCTGCAGCTCCTCCAGAGTTACCATGGACCTCTTGGCTCTTCTCTGATGAATGCTCTCCTTGCCCGGCTGGTCAGTTTAGGTGGACGGCCATGTCTTGGTAGGTTTGCAGTTGTGCCATACTCTTTCCATTTTCGGATGATGGATTGAACAGTGTTCCGTGACATGTTCAAAGTTTGGGATCATTTTTTATAACCTAACCCTGCTTTATACTTCTCCACAACTTTATCCCTGAACTGTCTGTTGTGTTCCTTGGCCTTCATGATGCTGTTTGTTCACTAAGGTTCTCCAACAAACCTCTGAGGGCTTCACAGAATGGCTCTATTTATACTGAGAGTAAATTACACACAGGTGCACTCTATTTACTAATTAGGTAACTTCTGAGGGCAATTGGTTTCACTAGATTATAGTTAGGGGTATCGGAGCAAAGGGGGCTGAATACAAATGTACGCCACACTTTTCACATATTTATTTGTAAAAAAAATTGAAATCCATTTATCATTTTCCTTTCACTTCACAATTATCTGCCACTTTGTGTTGGTCTATCACATAAAATCCCAATAAAATACATTTACATTTTTGGCTGTAACATGACAAAATGTGGAAAATTTCAAGGGGTCTGAATACTTTTTCAAGGCACTGTACAGTGGGTAAAATACGCATTGAACACGTTACCATTTTTCTGTGTAAATATATTTCTAAATGTCTATTCACACAGGGGCAACTTTGGATCCGACTTGAAGTTGTCCCAAGTTGCCTCAAGTCTCGCAACATGATAAAATCAATGTAAGTGAATGGAGCCGTCTTAATGTACACTACCGAAGTCGCTCCGACTTCAAGAAAGGTTCCTGTACTACTTCAATCCGACTTCTAGGCGACTTGTACCCATTGATGTCAATGGAAGTTGCCTCCAAGTCGGATCCTCTGTCTTAAAGCGGGAGTCCGCCATTTTTTTTTTTTTTTAAAGGCCAGCAGCTACAAATACTGCAGCTGCTGACTTTTAAAATAATGACACTTACCCGCCCAGCGCGTCCGCGATGTCGGCACCCGAAGACGATCTCTCGATCATCTCTCGGGTGCTGCCACCGCCATCTTGGCTATGGGAATCAGGAAGTGGAGCCTTTCGGCTTCATTTCCCGGTTCCCTACTGCGCATGCGCGAGTCGCGCTGCGCAATAAGGATGGTCCCCGCTGTCTCTGGGATCCGTGTGTTTCCCAGCAGACAGCGGGGGACCTTCGGAAAGGGGCGTAGATATCTGCGGAAAGGGGCGTATATTCTGCAGATATCTATGCCGGAAGTGGGTGCAGATACCTGTACTGTACAGGTACCTGCACCCCCCTCCCCCCTGAAAGGTGTCAATTTTGGCGCCGGAGGGGGGAGGGTTCCAATGAGTGGAAGCTCCACTTTAGGGTGGACCTCTGCTTTAACTGAAGCAACTTTCCAGGAAGTAAAAATAGTTTTCTAGGCAAACCCCTCCCCCCCACAGAGCTGATTATTACGTGATTGGCCACTGGCAAAGTCCCCTGTCCTGGAGGCAACTTCAAGTTGCCTTGTAAGTCGCCTGAAGTCGCGCTGTGATTCATACTCAAGTCGTGTCCAAGATGCCTCCCAAAGTCTCGCTGGAAGTCGCGTTGCCCCTGTGTGAATGGACTCTAATGCCCCGTACACACGAGAGGGATTAAGTCTGACAGACCTCCAAAGGAGTTCCGCCGGAGTTCCGACGGAGTTCTGGCGGACTTTTCGACCGAACGGACTTGACCACACACCATCACACCAAACTCAGACGGAGTCGAACGTGATGACGTACGACTGGATTCGACGTAGGAAGTTCATAGACAGTAGCCAATAGCTGCCCTAGCGTCGGTATTAGTCCGTCGGAGTAGCACACACACGAGCAAATTTTTCGAAGGGGACCGGGTCCGGCGGAGTTCCGTCGGGAAAATTTGAAGCATGCTTCATTTCTAAAGTCCGTCAGACTTTGGTGAAGCTAAAGTCCGTTGCAGCCCACACACGATCGGATAGTCTGACGGACTCGGTCCGTCGGAGTTTGGATGTCGAAAAGTCCGCTCATGTGTACGGGGCTTTAAGGTTCTATTGACATAACATTTTCACCACATGTCGGTAACAACTCATGCAATCCATACATACAAAGACACCAAAACAAATAAGTTCAGAAATGAAGTTATGTGTAATAAAATGGAAGGACACAGGGAAAAAGTATTTATTGAACACGCTAAATGTATGTAACACTTGGCAGAAAAATCCTTTGTTGGTAATGACAGCTTCAGGACGCAGGCTCCTGTATGCTCAGGTGTGATTTTGACCCGTTCTTCCACACAAAGAGTCTTCAAATCTTGAATGTTCCGTGGGCCTCTTCTATGAACTCTGATCTTTAGTTCTTTCCATAGATTTTCTATTGGATAGGCAGGCAATTGGCTGGGCCATTCTAGCAGATTTATTTTCTTTCTTTGAAACCAATTGAGCGTTTCCTTGGCTTTGTGTGTTGGGATCATTGTCCGCCTGAGATGTCCGCCCTCGTTTCATCTTCATCATCCTGGTAGATGGCAGCAGATTTTTATCAATAATGTCTTGGTGCATTTTTCCATTCATCCTTCCTTCAATGATATGAAGTTTGCCAGTACCGTGTGCTGAAAAATAGCCCCGGCCACACCATGATGTTCTCACTTCCAAACCTCACTGTTGGTATGGGGGGTGTTTTTGGGGTCATGTGCCATTTGACCTCCAAACATGGTGTCTATTATGGCATCCAAAGAGTTCCATTTTGGTCTCCTCTGACCAGACTATATTCTCCCCGTATTTCACAGGCTTGTCTAAATGTTGTGCAGCATGCTTTAACGAGCTTCAACATGCTTTTTCTTCAGCAATGAAGTCTTGCGTGCTGAACGTGCATACAGGCCATGGCGGCTGAGTGCATTACTTATTGTTTTCTTTGAAACAATTGTACCTGCTCATTCCAGGTCTTTCTGAAGCTCTCCACAATTGGTCTTGGCTCCTGGACAATTTTTCTGATAATCCTTTTCACTCCTCTGTCAGAAATCTTGCGAGGGGCACGATGGCGGCGATGCAGAGAGATCACTCAGATGAGGACGGCAGTGGCTATCTCCTGGATCGCCCCGTACATCCTCTCTGGCATTGGCGGTGTTGCAGAGAGATAACTCCGATGAGGACGGCAGCGGCCATCTCCCGGATCGCCCTGTAAGCCTTCTCTGGTGTTGGCGGTGTTGCAGAGAGATAACTCCGATGAGGACGGCAGCGGCCATCTCCCGGATCGCCCTGTAAGCCTTCTCTGGTGTTGGCGGTGTTGCAGAGAGATCACTCCGATGAGGACAGCACTGGCCATTTCCCGGATCGCCCTGTACATCCTCTCTGGCATTGGCGCCATTGCAGAGAGATCACTCCATTGAGGACGGCAGCGGCCATCTCCCAGATCGCCCCATACATCCTCTCTGGCAATGGCGGCATTGCAGAGAGACCACTCCGATTAGGACGGGGGCATTCATCTCCTGAATCGCCCCGTACATACTCTCTAGCATTGGCCGCGATGCAGAGAGATCACTCCAATGAGGACAGCAGCGGCCACCTTTCCGGATCACCCCATACATCCTCTCTGGCATTGGCGGCGTTACAGAGAGATCACTCTGATGAGGACCGTGGCAGCCATCTCCCAGATCTCCCCATACATCCTCACTGCCATTGGCGGCGTTGCAGAGAGATCACTCCAATGAGGACGGCGGCAGCCATCTCCCGGATCTCCCTGTACATCCTCCCCCGGTACCGGCCAATACGGCCCCCCCCCTATATGGATGGGGGGGCCGCCACTATATGTCAATTTCGTTTTTTTTACAATTAACATCCAGGCAGTGGATGTGGGTGATCTCCCCCCGATCTCACCATTGACACTTGCCATTCTCACCTTGGGTTCATAGGAGGGGCAGTGGAACACAGGATACTGTACATGTAGGCAGTGTCCAACAGGATCACTTGTACACGAAAGCCCTTTATTTGGCTGAAGAAAACAATACCACGATCGTGGCTGCAGCTCTGATCTTGTTATAAACAATTTGTCCTATGGTCCTTAAAATCGTTGTAAACCTCTGAAATGAAAAATTAACAAAGCATATCATTCTATAACGTGTACTTGCCTCTTACCCAAAGCACATAGTGCGATTTTTGACTCCTCTCTCATTCCTCAGCTATCTGCCTCTGACCGTTCTGACATGCCGACAAACAGTCCCAAGAGATGGCCCTTCCCCCACAGCACACAACAGGTGATTGACAGCCTCAGCTGTGCATGTTTCCCTGCGAGAGTGTGTGGGTGGGTGGTGTTCATTCTCTCCACTCAGGTCTCAGATTACACTTACTTGTTTGCTCTATGTTGTGCAGTGTGTGACATCAGATTCCCACTCTCAGCCTTCTGGAGCTCATACATGTTGTGTAAATTCTGAGCTTTGAAATGCTGAAGTGGAGAAAGGGCTGCAGATAAAAAGGTGCATTGTATATAGGAGGATTTGTTTCATCTCTGTGAATCACCTTAGGCCAGTCACTACACTGGGTATACTTAAAGTGGTGTCCCCCCCCCCCCAAAAAAAAAAAAATATGATGAAAATTCCTAAAAAATAAAAAAAATAAAAAAATTTGGAAAAATAAAAAAAATTGAACTCACCTCTAAATGCCTGTTGCTAGGGGGTCCCTCGTAGTCTGCCTCCTTCAGTGCCTGATGTCATTTCCCCTCGGCGCAGTCAATCATCTGGGACACGTGACAGGTCCCAGATGACTGCGCGGCGTATCATGGCGCCGCTCACGCATGCACAGTGGGTGCCCGGCTGTGAAGCCACAGCCGGGTGCCCGCACTAAGAATACTGGCGCCGCCGAGCGGGATCGTGGTACAAGCGAGGCTTCGTTCCCCCGCATTGCTGGACCCTGGGACAGGTAAGTGTCCGATTATTAAAAGTCAGCAGCTGCAGTAATTGTAGCTGCTGACTTTAAATTTTTTTTTTTGTTTAAGGGGACCCCACTTTAAGATAAAATAACCAGTGTAATCTCAGCAGAATTCAACAATTAGCATTTTAGAATGGGTGAACAAATAGGCAACGATTGCCGGTTTCTTGTTACGTATATCCCACCATGGAATTGCACTTATTTGTGTCCCCCCTTTCTGTGCTACCAGTCTCTAATGTATCTACATCAGTGACTACTACCGGAAATATCCCACAGAATATAAAGTAATCATTGTAGAGTGTGACGGTTCCGGAATATTTCTAG
The DNA here is from genome assembly GCF_037356315.1 of Lithobates pipiens. Taxonomy (NCBI): domain Eukaryota; kingdom Metazoa; phylum Chordata; class Amphibia; order Anura; family Ranidae; genus Lithobates; species Lithobates pipiens. Next base: position 6,587,961 of record NW_027507881.1, read on the forward strand.
GAATTTAGATACCCAGTTTGATGAATTAGAAAAGAGAGTAGCAAAGATCTCCTTTATTAGCATTCACCATCAAGTCCGATTCCAATGAACTCAGCTGAACATTTCAAGCAAAAGAATCATTTATCTTCATATTAGGTGATGACCATGAAAAAAAAACAAAAAAAAAAAAATCCCCATAAGATGTACCTGCTATGTGTTGCCTTATATTTTATGCACCGCTAAGCCAGAAACTCATGTTTTAGATCTAGTTGTCTTCATTTAGAATTTTAACACTTTAATTTCTAATGAAGTGATGCCTTCTACCAGTGGCGGACCGTGCATTGTGGACGCACGGGTGCTGCCCCCTCTATACTTGCTACCACCTCCCTATCCACGTGCCTTGCCCAGGGCTGTTTTTAAGGCAGGGCAAAAAGGGCATTGTTGTGGGGCCCAAAGCAGCTGCCTCATACTTGCCAACTATACTGGTTTAAAGCGGGAGTCCACCGGGACTCCGCGTTTTTTTTTATTTTAAAAGCCAGCAGCTACAAATACTGCAGCTGCTGACTTTTAAAATAGTGACACTTACCTGTCCAGCGCGCCCGCGATGTCGGCACCCGAAGCCGATCTCTAGGTCGTCTGTCGGGTCCTGCCGCCGCCATCTTGGGTATGGGAATCAGGAAATGGAGCCTTTCGGCTTCATTTCCCGGTTCCCTACTGCGCATGCGCGAATCGCGCTGCGCAATAAGGACGCTCCCCGCTGCCTCTGGGATCTGTGTGTTTCCCAGCAGGCAGCGGGGCACTTGCGGGAAGGGGCGGGCACTTGCGGAAAGGGGCGTAAGTTACGCCCCTTTCCGCAGAGAGCTATCCCAGAAGTGGGTGCAGTTACCTGGATTATCCAAGTAACTGCACCCCCCTCCCCCCTGAAAGGTGCCGATTGTGGCACCGGAGGGGGGGAGGGTTCCGATGAGCGGAAGGTCCACTTTAGGGTGGACCTCCACTTTAAATTCCCTTGTCCCTTGAGGTTTTAGTCCTGTGCTGTGTCCCGATATCTCAGTGTGAAGTGCTGCTACTAATGCTGCCCAGCTCTGCCCTGTTGTTGTGTACAGATGACTCACTTGCAGAGCCTGTGTTTACATGTAAATTACCAGCATTCATATGTAAATAGCAGTGGCATTCATTTGTAAATAGCGGCGGCCGGTGGCATTGATATGTATTTCTTGCCCCCCCTGTGGTCATATCCACAGTAATCTCTAGCAGCCAATCAAGAAGCAGAAATCATGTGCTGTAACCTCTAGCAACTAATCAGTGAGCCGTAATGTGTGCTGTAACCTCTAGTAACCAGTCAGTGAGCGGTAATGATACACTGTAACCTCTGGCAACCAATCGTAACAGCTGCCTGATCTGATTCAGGAAACTGATTTTGAGTCCAGCTGCTATTTATTGTAGAGAAGGTGGAGAGCAAAACTGCATGGGGGGGGGGCCCAAGAAAAGTTTTGCCCAGGGTCCAATCAATATTAAAGACGGCCCTGGCCCTGCCCCTTTCATGGAGGACGCATGGACTCCTATGGCGGGTGGGGGGGGTGGGAGAGGGTGTGTTTTTTTAAAGCACCTGATTAGAGCCAGAGGCTCTAATAGGCTTCAAAAAGGGTGGGCTTGGGGTGCAGAGAGTGCACCCTGATCCCACCCAATTGTGTGACCATAGTAAATTCATTTTCACTAATTTCACACCACAGTGCCTCCCGTACCAATCACAAGATTTCAGGGAGGGAGGGGGGAGAGTAACGGCACAAGCGGAAGTAGGAGCTGGGTACCTGTCAAAACTAGGTACCCAATCCCCCCCCCCCCCCAAAAAAAAAAATGACATGCCAAACATGGCATGTCAGGGGGTTAGGTGTCATTAAAGCAAAAGTTCCTCTTTTGGGTGGAACTCCGCTTTAAGTGATTAAAATTTGTCACTATTGTGATTCTGAGATCGGGAAACAACCGAATCCACAAATAACGAAAATGTCTTCGGAATTTCAATTCGTAACAAAGCGAATGGCACATGTCTAGTAGTAGAGCTGCTTTAACCCCTTCCCCCCCCCCCCTTCCTGCCCAGTCCGATTTTCAGCTTTCCGCACTGTCACCCTTTTTGAATGACCATTGCGCGGTCATGCAACATTGTACCTGTAGGACATTTTTATAATTTTTTTCACACAAATAGAGATTTCTTTTGGTGGTATTTAATCACCGCTGGGGTTTTTAATTTTTTTCTAAATAGATGTAAAAAGACAGAAAATTCAAGAAAAAAAGGAAAAAAAATGTAAAAGCGTCGCCAATGGAGATTTTTATGTACCGTAGTTTGTTGTCATTCCACGAATGTGTGCAATTTTAAACCACAACATGTTAGGTATCTAAACAAAAATAGACAGAAAACTTGAGAAAATAGAAAAACGTTTTTCATAGTTTGTTAAAAATGTTTTCAAACAGGTAATGTTTCTTAGACATGTGCACTGACAAAAAAAATAGTTAATTTTCGTTTTCATTTAATTCTTTTTTTGCTTTTTTTGGAAATTCGGAAATTCAAAAAAATGTGAAAATTCGGAGATTCGAAAATAATTTCTGAATTCGAAAATAATTTCTGAATTATCTGAATTTTCACATTTCCGAATTTTGAAATTTCAGATTTTTCAAATTTCCGAATTTTGAAATTTCTGAATTTTCACATTTTTGAATTTTCACATTTTTGAATTCCGAATTTTCGAATTCGGAATTTCCAAATTTTCAGATTTTCGGAATTTGAATGTTTGGAAATTCAGAAATTCGAAAATTCTAAAATCGAAATTCGAAAAAAGAAAATCAGTAAAATTCAAAATAATAACTAATAATAACTAATTATTAAATTATAGGTATTGGAATTTCCTTTCAAAATTGACTGTTTGTGAATGTAATGAATACAAATTTACCTGAAGTTACGAATTATCCGAAATAACGAATGCTGCATCTAAACAAATGGAATGAAACAAATGAATAATAAATAATAATAATAAAAAGGTTTTATTGTTATTTATTATTATTAGATTGTTACGTTCCATCCGTTTAGATACGGCATTCGTTATTTCAGATAATTTGTAACTTCAGATAAATTCGTGCTCGTTACATTCACTAACAGCCAAATTTGAAAGGAAATTCCAATACCTATAATTTAATATTCATTATTAGTTAGTTATTATTTCAGATTACCGGGTTTTTGAATTTTCAGATTTTCATTCTTTTGAACTTTCATTCTTATTTTCAAATTTATGAAATTTTGAATTTCTGAACTTCCAAATTTATGAAATTTTCCAATTTCTCAAATTTCCAATTTTCGAATGTCCTAATTTAGAATTTTCCAATTTCCCCAAATTTGCAATTTCCGAATTGCTCTGTAATTGCTGTGCCCTGACCAACCACAGTGGCCCTTTACCACGTGATCAGCTGTGTCCAATGACGATGTAAACACTAGAAATGTGCAATTCGTTTATTTATGAATTCATTTTTTTAATGAATTTTGACAAATTTGTTAATTCCGAAACTTCCGAATTTTTCAATTTCTGAAATTTCAAATTTCTGAATCCTCGAAATTCCGAAACGTCAAATTTTCAAAACTTTGGAAATTTGATAACTCAGAAATTCGAAATTTTGGAAATTTGAAAAATTCTGGAATTTCGGAATTAACGAATTTGTCAAAATTTTGTTAAAAAACGAATTTGGAACTAAACTAATTGCACATGTCATCGGACACAGCTAATGACGTGGTTGGGACTTCAGGGCGCAGCGATCACAGAGCGTGCTGCAGCAGGCGCGATCATGGGAGGACAGCATACGACCCCCCCTCCCTCCCAGAAATGGACGACCGCGGTGTAGCCGTCATTTTTCCCACACAGGTCAACATTCCTTTACCAAGCTTGTGTTAGAAAAGCACCTTCCTTAACCCCTTCGCCTCCTGGCCCTTTAAGAGCTTCATAATTGTTGGGAGGCGGGGGCTGGCATTCGGGTCATGTGAGCGCTGTTATTGGCTGTCACAGCAGTCACATGATTGGAAAGCTCCCGATCGCAAGCATGCATCAGAAGCTTTCCGGGGTGTTGGGAGAACACATAAAACTGTGTTGGCGGGAAGAGGTTAAAGAAAGACGGTATTGTGAATTGCAGGTTGGTGGAGTTTTGGCAATCACCGCTCCTGTATGTTTGCTATATAGTAATACACCGGCATGCTGCCAGTCAAATCACGAGCAGGTTACAGACCGCCTGCAGCATTATGTCGGTTTTTCGTTTTTCAGAATATTGCTGTTTTTTGCAGCACAAACTTCTGCACTGGAAGTAAATACACGCTTTTTATTGTTTTTTTTTTTTTGCAAAAGCCTTATCACACCGGCAAAATTGAAATTACCAAACCCGCAGTAAGGGAAACAGGCTGCAATAATCCTCTGCAGGCGTCAGTCCACATTCATCCTCCGATCCGGGGAGGTGGTTCCCGGTGGTGGCTCATGAAATCCATGCACTGACTCCAAAAAGGAAAGAGGGGAGAGCCCTTCACCATATAAAAGCCTTAAAAGTGGTTGTAAACCTCAGACATGAAATATGAACAAAGCATATCCCTCTATAGTGTGTACTTGTCTCAGTCCAGAGCATCAAGCATAATTTCTGCCTGCTGCCTCCTTCTTCTGCTATCAGCAAGTTATGCCGACTCCAAGGGATCCAGTAGGATGGGGGGGGGGGATCTCTAGCACACAGCCTGTGATTGGCAGCCACAGATGTGCACGTTTCCCTCTGAGACTGTGTAGAGGGGTGCGTGTGTACATTCCCTCAACGCAGGTCTCAATTTACACTCAGCTCTCCTCTCTGTGCAGTGTGTGACATCAGATCCCCTTCCCCTTGCCTCCTGATGATCAGAAATGCTGTAAAAAAAAACTGAACAATTTGAATGGATGTAGGGGAGAGAGGGTTGCAGACAAACAGGTACAACTTATGTAGGATTATTTGTTTAATCTCTGTGTATCACCTGAGGCCAGTCACTTCAGTGGGTATTTGTAAGGGTTTACAACCATGGTGAGTGTGTATATAGCAGTGGCGGCTGGTGCTCAAAATGTTTTTTTTTGGGGGGGGGGGGGGGGCAAACGAAATGAAAAATTGTGAAAAATACTGAAAAAAAAAACATCAAATGCAGCCACTGTGCCCACCAAGTGTAGCCAACTGTGCCCATCATATGCAGCCACTATGCCCATCATATGGAGTTACTGTGCCCAGCAAATGCAGCCAACTGTGCCCATCATATGCAGCCACTTATGCCCATCAAATGCAGCCACTTGTGCCCATAATATGCAGCCAACTGTGCCCATTATATGCAGCCAACTGTGCCCATTATATACAGCCATACAGCCACTGTGCCCACCAACCCCCCCCCCGTGCGGCTCGTTGATCTCGGCTCTGGTAGCACCCTCCCCCCACGGCTCGGACAGAGCAGAGGGGACTTACCGTAGCTCTGGAGCAGCTCCTCTCAGAATGACGGCAACCTCCAGCACGTGTCTCCTCCACTCCTCTTCCTAAGTGTCAGGCTTCCAATAGGGTTGCCCGGCACTTTGGCCAATCAGGAAGCAGGTCTGATGCCCTGCCTCCTGATTGGCGTAGAGGAGGGTTAGTGTGGAAATAGCAAAAATTAATTTGCTATTGTCGCACAATTGGGTTGGACCAGGGTGCACTCTCTGCACCCCGAGCCTACCCTATTTCGAAGCCTATTAGAGCCTCTGGCTCTGATCAGGTGCTTCAAAAAGTACCACCCCCTCCCACCCCCGCCATGGGAATCCATGCTTCCGGCATCCTGAAAGGGAATGGGGGCATGGATGGGGGGGCGGCGCCCATGCGCCCACAGTGCATAGGCCGCCACTGGTATATAGTGGCAGAATGTGGATTACTACTAGCTAATCGGGGTGGGGGGGAGCAAGCTCGAAGGATAGATAGAAGGAGAAAAGTGCTCTTTTATTAGGCCTCATTTATGCAGGTCCCAATAGGGAGAGTTTGCAAGATCTGTTTGCATCTCTCTTAACCACTCACTGCACCCGACCCCTCAGCAGGTAATCCCCCCATGGTAGAGCAACCTGGCAAAAAATTGGTGTTGTATGCCTTTAGGACAAGGAGCTGCAATATTAAATTTTACCTGTAAGTTAAGTTACTTTATGGGGGTGAAAGCCACAGGCTGCTTTCTTTCTGGCCATTTGTCTCTGGGGGGCATACTGCATTAAACATTAGTACCACTCAGTGCACCATCCAGCCCTGTCCAGCCCCAGCAGTTCCCATTATGAGGGATGGTGGGAACCCCTCAAAATGGGCACAGCGTGTGTACAGACCCGGGAACTCAGCAGCATAGGGATGGTGGGAACCCCTCATAATGGGCACAGCGGGTGTACTGACCCGGGGTCTCAGCGCAGGGATGGTGGGAACTCCTCATAATGGGCACAGGAGGTGTACAGACCAGCAAACTCAGCGCAGGGATGGTGGGAACCCCTCATAATGGGCACAGCGTGTGTACAGACCCGGGAATTCAGCACAGGAATGGTGGGAACTCCTCATAATGGGCACAGGAGGTGTACAGACCAGCGAACTCAGCACAGGGATGGTGGGAAACTGGCATTCCGCTCCTTGACAGCGAGGTGTGAGGTTGCTGGTTCCTTTGCTCCTGTGCTTCCAGAGACCAGGGGCTAGAGTTACTTCTCTGCCCCAGGAGAGATGCTGGATCCTGGGGAGGACCCTGGCGGGGGCCCCCTGGCTAGCCCTGTGGAAGATTCTGGGCCTGGCCCAAGGAAGGATGAATCTCTGTCTGCCTTTAGACGGAGGATTGTGGAAACGCTGAAGCGGATTGAGAAGGAAGAGGAGAAGTTGGTAGCTTTGAAAGCAGAATTTAAAAAGAAAAAGCAGATTTGTGCTAAAGTGTTCAGCAAGAAGACACCGGCTCTGAGGCCTGAATTGAAAGATCTGGAACAAGCTCTGCGGAAGCAGAAAGAATTGGTGAGTTCTCTGAAGGAGAATAGTGGAGCATTTAAAGAAAAATACAGAAATTAAGAAAGGTTTAGCCAAATGAGAAGAGGAGCCGCTTCCTGCATGGAGAGTGAGGAGATGCAGGTACAGACAGCAGAGCGTGAGAAAGTGGGACGGGAGGATGAGCCCAGCTGTTCAATACCTCAGACATCTGCTGAGCCCTCAATGGCGGAGGCCTCTGTCCCCTTCCCTCCCCAACAATGTGGAACATCTGACCAGGAGGTTGAAGGTTCTGACGTGCTGGATTTCATCAATAAACTGGAGTCCACTCCAGATTCAGCTCCCCAGGATGGTGAGGAGAAGATGGACACCGTTCCCAGCCCTGTGGAAGAAAGACCTGTGGAGAGAGCATGTGCAGGTACAGTGTGTGTGCAGGATGGGGGGAACTTTAATGACAATGGGCTTGCTGAGGGTTGTAGTACTACAGGCAGTCAGCCCAGACCCATAGACAATATACAGCAAACAATAACATCTGCTAATAACTGTCAGGCCGCGTACACACGGGCGGATTGTCTGCCCAACTTAGTCCGCTGAACCGTGTTTCAGCGGACAATCCGCTCGTGTGTGGGCTTCAGCTGACTTTTTCAGCGGACAGTCTGACGGACTAAGTCTTTCGGAATTTCCGTAATTTTGTCCGTCCAAACTTGGTTTTGTCCGTCCAAACTTGGTTTCAGCGGACAGTCCGCTCGTGAGTAGGCAAGTTGGACGGACTAAGTATGGCGCATGCTCAGAAAGGATTTACACGGCCGAAGGTTGCATTGCAGTGTATTGGACGTCGTTTTTCTAGTCCCGTCGTACGTGCTGTACACGTCATCGCGCAAGCTTTCAGCGGACTGTCTGTTCATCGTGTGTGGTCAAGTCCGTTCATTCAAATGTTGGACCGACTGTCTGTCGGATTGTCTGACGAACTTAGTTGGGCAGACAATCCGCCCGTGTGTACGCGGCCTCAGCCTCAGTCTGCAGAGAAGTCCACGGACAATACAGAGACTTTGCCTGGACCAGGCAAAGCGGCTGTTCCTGTGAATGGTGGAGGAGATGCTGGGAGCAGTAGTGCTACAGCTCTCCAGGATAAAATCCTGCAGATGAGGTTCAGGCCTGCAGATATTTTTGCCCTGATCAGTCCGGCTCCTATGAGTATTTGTCCTTTATCTGTCCGGAGTCTTTGGACATATTTTGGGAGAAGTATGAACACATGTGTAGGGGCCTGCTGGACTGGAAAGTGCTCATCCCCAAGCTTATATCACGCCAGCCCCTCAAAATGGTAACAATTCTTGTCCATAATGAGTCTATACCCCAAGGGGATTTAACTGTATGGTTGAGGAAGTATGGGGACGTCCTGAGCCCCCTAAAAAAGATTTTGAACGATCGGGGAATATGGACAGGGGGATGGTCTGTGCAGCTAAAATTAAAGGTCATTGACAATGTTGTCCAGCATCTGCCATCCTCAGCTTTCCTGGGGAGGGACAGACTGACCATCTTTTATCTGGGCCAGCCAAAGCTCTGCAGCAAGTGTGGAGATAAAGGGCATCATGCCTCCTCCTGTCCAGTGATGAAGTGCTCTCTGTGTCAGGGTTAGGGATGAGCCGAACACCCCCCGGTTCGGTTCGCTCCAGAACTTTCGAACGGACCCAAAATTCGTACGAACTTTAGAACCCCATTGAAGTCTATGGGACTTCAATGTTCGAAATTAAAAGTGCTAATTTTAACGGCTAATATGCAAGATGCTGTCCTAAAAAGGGTTTGGGGACCTGGCTCCTGCCCCAGGGTCAATGCCTAAAATGTTTTTAAAAATGGCCGTTTTGGCGGGAGCACTGATTTTAATGACGATTAAAGTGAAAAAAAAAAGTGAAATATTCCTTTAAATATGGTGCCTGGGGGGTGTCTGTAGTATGCCTGTGAAGTGCCACGTGTTTCCCGTGTTTAGAACAGTCCCTGCACAAAATGACATTTAACGGAAATAACGTCATTTAAAACTGCTTGCGGTTTTAATGTAATATCTGGTTCCGGCAAGATGGATGAAAATCATTGAGAAAAATGGCATGGGTTACCCCCCCCCCCCCCCCCCGCCCATTACCAGCCCCTTTGGGTCTTGTACGGATATTAAGGGGAACCCCGTACCCAGGCCCTATATACTCAGAACAGCAGTATACAGGCGGTGCAAACAAGACAGGGACTGTGTAGGTTTGTTGTGTTAAGTTGAATCTGTTTGTAATTTTCAACTGGTACATTTTTAAAGTGTAGCTCCAGTCAAAAAAACTATTTTTAAGCTTTTTGGAAAACATAGGGAAGGGTTATCACCCCTGTATAATTTGTTTTGTCGCCCATCTTTTTTCATCTCACTTGCTGTTGTCTCCTTCCGTTTGCAAGTAGGAGATGTTTGTAAGTTGGATGTTTGAAAGTAGGGGCCTGCCCTATATGCTCTGCAGAAATGGCGGAACAAGGTGTTGGTTTTGCCACAACATTGTAAGCCCTCAAAGTGACTCTTGGTGGGCGCTGGAGCGCCCTGCTGTGAAATATTATATCAAGAATTGTAATTACATGTCCCTGTTAAACAGGGGCAGAAAAATTGAGCCTTAGGCACTGGTGCTGGTGCCACCACACTGCAACCTCTCCCATATACTCTAGTTTTATTGCAGGAATTAGCCCTGCTGCAAAGCATTGCATCAAAAATTGTAATTAAACGCCCCTGTTAAACAGGGGCAGAAAAATTGGGCCTTAGGTGCTGGTGCCACGACACTGCAACCTCTCCCATATATTCTAGTTTTATTGCAGGAATTAGCCCTGCTGCAAAGCATTGCATCAAAAATTGTAATTAAACGCCCCTGTTAAACAGGGGCAGAAAAATTGGGCCTTAGGTGCTGGTGCCACGACACTGCAACCTCTCCCATATATTCTAGTTTTATTGCAGGAATTAGCCCTGCTGCAAAGCATTGCATCAAAAACTGTAATTAAACGCCCCTGTTAAACAGGGGCAGAAAAATTGGGCTGATGGCATCACCCAGAACCAGAAATGTTCTTCCAACATATCAGCGGAGGAGAAAGAGGATAGACAATCAACATAACAGGACAGTCACTCAGCATCAGCATAGGCAGTCTTGAAGGGATGTGATATTTCAAAAAAAATTATTCGGTTACATCAGCTTCAGGTGCTTGGTAGCTGTGGGTTATCCAAGACTGACCCCAAACTGTCCCCCAAACAAACCAGCGCAAGCACTGCATGGCATCGTTTTGCCTGCATACTTAAGTAGCCCCTGGAACGCCTACGGAGCACCGCTGGTTCTGAGGACAGAGCACTGGAAGAGGCCATGGAGGAAGAAGAAGAGCAGGGGGTGGAGGAGAGAGATGTGTCACAACCAATAGTAGCATTTTGGAGGCGTGGTGGCGGAACAACCTCCAACACTACTGCACCTTGTCCTGCATCCTTCCCAGCTGCCAGAAGAGTGACCCAATGGGCCGTGAAAGACAGGTAACGTCCCTGTCCATGCCTGCTGGACCATGAGTCAGCGGTAATATGCACCTTACCGCTGACCGCCCTGTTCAGCGAGGCAAGGACATTGCCTTCCACATGCCGGTAGAGAGCCGGAATCGCCTTCCGTGAGAAAAAGTGGCATTTGGGGACCTGCCACTGAGGAACCGCACATTGTACAAACTCACGGAAGGGGGCCGAGTCTACTAACTGAAAAGGCAGCAGTTGAAGTGCTAGCAATTTAGCCAAGCTAGCATTCAACCGCTGGGCATGTGGATGGCTGGGAGTTAACTTCTTTCGCCGGTCCAGCAGCTGGGGCAGGGACATTTGCCTGCTATAATCGGACGTGGGTGTACTGCTAGCAGAGTGCCCGGAAGCACTTGGCTGTGACACACCTAATTCTACACCTTCATTCCTCTCAGAGCAGGTTTCAGAGAGGACTGAAGGTCTAGTGGGGTTGGAGATGCCAGCTGATGAGGAGCAAGGAGAGGTCCGCTTTGTTCTTTGGTGTGGGTCTTTGAGGTACGCTTGCCAACGAGCTGCATGGCAGGTCAACATATGTCTGGTCAAGCATGTGGTGCCCAAGCGGCTGATGTTTTGGCCACGTGAGATACGCTTGAGACATATGTTGCAAATAGCAGCGGTGCGATCTGATGCACTCGTCTCAAAAAAGGCCCACACTAAAGAACTTTTAGAATAACGCGCAGAGGCAGCGCCCTGCACAGGCGGAGCTCTGCGGTGTGATTCAGTCGGTGTGCTGCCCCTAAGCTGGCCCCCGGAGGGCATCCTGCCTCGTTGGACATGTGCCTCCTCCTCCTCCTCTCTCCTACCAGGCACCCACGTGGAGTCAGTGCCCTCGTCATCCCCTCCCTCTTCATCGCTGGAGCAAACCTGGCAGTATGCTGCAGCTTGTGGAACATGACTGCCAGATTGCTGTCCTTCTTGAGCATCCCCTCTCTCTGCACTCACGCTACTGCCTTCCTCTAGCTGAGTATCATCATCAGAGCCTACAAAACACTGGGCATCCTCCTGGAGCATGTACCCAACACTGTGCTCAAAGAGTTCAGGGGACTCATCAGGAGGACGTGGTGGGTCTAGGGAAGGAGTCACTGATGATGACATTGAGAGGAGGGAAGACAATGCTTTGGCAGCTACTTTGCCAGTACCCTGAGCCTGGGTGAGAGAGGATGAGGAGGATGAAGAGGGCTTGGTCATCCACTCTACCAAGTCGTTGGCATGTTGCTGCTCAACATGTCCAGCTGCCGAAAAGAAGGACAAGCGTGTCCCATGGCCACGTGCTGATGATGACAATGCACCGCGTCCACGACCAGCACTGTTGTCTCTAGACACAGAGCCTGCTTGCCCTCTTTTATCGGCTCGCGCCTGTCTGCCTCTCCTTGCTGGCCTTCCAGACATGGTAATGGCCTGAAGGGAGTTGGGTAAAACAGCAATTGGGTAGTGTATATTGTGCTGGAGGCACACAACACCCACTAACTCCTGCAGATGCCTTTATTATAGAACACCAGCAATAAAGGGTAGATAAAGGGGGTATACTGTACTGGAGGCACACAACACCCACTAAGCCCTGCAGATGGCTCTATTAGAGAACAACAATAAAGGGTAGATACAGGTGTATATTGTGCTGGAGGCACACAACACCCACTAACTCCTGCAGATGCCTTTATTATAGAACACCAGCAATAAAGGGTAGATAAAGGGGTATACTGTTCTGGAGGCACACAACACCCACTAAGCCCTGCAGATGGCTCTATTAGAGAACAGCAATAAAGGGTAGATACAGGTGTATATTGTGCTGGAGGCACACAACACCCGCTAACTCCTGCAGATGCCTTTATTATAGAACACCAGCAATAAAGGGTAGATAAAGGGGGTATACTGTACTGGAGGCACACAACACCCACTAAGCCCTGCAGATGGCTCTATTAGAGAACAACAATAAAGGGTAGATACAGGTGTATATTGTGCTGGAGGCACACAACACCCACTAACGCTGCCGGTGCTGTGATTGGCCAAGCATGCGGGGTCACAGTGCATGCTTGACCAATTATGAGCCAGCAATGCACTGCGTCATCGCAGTGCATTGTGGGCCGTGAGCGCCACACGAATTTGGCGCGAACGGCCCATAACGTTCGGAATTCGCCGAACGGGCGAACAGCTGATGTTCGAGTCGAACGTATGTTCGAGTCGAACACGAAGCTCATCCCTAGTAGGGATGAGCCGAACACCCCCCGGTTCGGTTCGCACCAGAACTTGCGAACGACCCCCGCGTTCGAAACGAACGTTAGAACCCCATTGAAGTCTATGGGACTCGAACGTTCGAAATGGAAAGTGCTAATTTTAACGGCTAATATGCAAGATAGTGTCCTAAAAAGGGTTTGGGGACCTGCCTCCTGCCTCAGGGGACATGGGTCACTGCAAAAAAAAGTTTTAAAAACTGCCGTTTTGGCGGGAGCACTGATTTTAATGACGATTAAAGTGAAAAAAAAAGGTGAAATATTCCTTTAAATATGGTGCCTGGGGGGTGTCTGTAGTATGCCTGTGAAGTGCCACGTGTTTCCCGTGTTTGGAACAGTCCCTGCACAAAATGACATTAAACGGAAATAACACCATTTAAAACTGCTTGCGGTTTTAATGTTATATCTGGTTCCTGCAATATGGTTGAAAATCATTGAGAAAAATGGCATGGGTAGCCCTCCCTGCCCATTACCAGCCTATTTGGGTCTTGTACGCAAATTAAGGGGAACCCCGTACCCATATTAAAAAAAGGAAATGCGTGTGGCCCCCAGGCCCTATATACTCAGAACAGCAGTATACAGGCGGTGCAAACAAGACAGGGACTGTGTAGGTTTGTTGTGTTAAGTTGAATCTGTTTGTAATTTTCAACCGGTACATTTTTAAAGTGTAGCTCCAGTCAAACAAACTATTTTTAAGCTTTTTGGAAAACATAGGGAAGGGTTATCACCCCTGTATAATTTGTTTTGTCGTCCATCTTTTTTCATCTCACTTGCTGCTGTCTCCTTGCGTTTGCAAGTAGGAGATGTTTGTAAGTTGGATGTTTGAAAGTAGGGGCCTGCCCTATATTATAGCGGTATGTACTGGGTACAGAGCACGCAGACAGCACGCACTATCTCCTAACACTACTGACTGCAAGCTCTATTATTAACCACTTGACCACTGGGCACTTAAACACCCTTAATAACCAGACCAATTTTCAGCTTTCGGTGCCCTCACATTTTGAATGACAATTACTCAGTCATGCAACACTGGACCTATAGGAAATGTTTGTCCTTTTTTTCACACAAATAGAGCTTTCTTTTGGTGGTATTTAATCACCTCTCAGTTTTTTATTTTTTGTGCTATAAAAGAAAAAAGACCGAAAATTCTGCGAAAAAATGAATTTTTCTTCGTTTCTGTTATAAAATTTAGCAGATTAGTAATTTTTTCTTCATAAATTTTGGCCAAAATTCATACTACTACATATCTTTGGTAAAAATAAGTACAAATTGGTGGATATTATTTGGTCTTTGTGAAAGTTATAGAGTCCACAAGCTATGGTGCCAATATCTGAAAATTGATCACACCTGAAGTACTGACGGCCTATTTCCTTTTTTTTTTGTAAATGTAAACATCCCTTGTAATAGGAATATGGGGTGACAGGTCCTCTTTACAGTGAAATCTGGGGGTCAATATGACCCCACATCTCACCTCTAGGCTGGGAAGCCTGAAATAAAAAATAAAAAAAAGATTCTGGCTTTGATCGTACTGGCGAGTTGGTAGAAGCACCGGAGGGCGGTGAGGGGTGGGGGGCGTCTATGGCTGGGTATTTCAGGGTATCACCGAGTATGGCTGGGTATCTCCGAGTATGGCTGGGTATGGCAATTTATGGCAGGGTATTGCAGAGTATTGGCGGGGTATTGGCGGGGTACTACAGAGTAATAGCAGGGTACTGCAGAGTATTGGGGGGTACTGCAGAGTAATGGTAGGGTACTGCAGAGTAATGGGGGTTACTGCAGAGTAATGGGGGGTACTGCAGAGTAATGGCAGGGTACTCCAGAGTAATGGCAGGGTACTGCACTGCAGAGTAATGGCGGGGTACTGCAGAGTAATGGCGGGTACTGCAGAGTATTGGGGGGTACTGCAGAGTATTGGGGGGTACTGCAGAGTAATGGGGGGTACTGCAGAGTAATGGCAGGGTACTGCACTGCAGAGTAATGGCGGGGTACTGCAGAGTAATGGCGGGGTACTGCAGAGTAATGGCAGGGTACTGCAGAGTATGCACTGGTATTGCAGAGTATTGGCAGGGAATTGAGGGGTTAAATTCGGTGAGCAGCGATGTGGGCACTGCAGATGCAGCCCACATCGCTGCTGACACCGATCTCTTTCCCCTCCGCTGTACCGATCGGTACAGAGAGGGGAGGGAGGAACCGGTTTGTTTACAAGTGATCACTCCGTCATTTGACGGAGCGATCACGTGGTAAACGGCCGCGACGAGCGGCCGTTTACCGTGATCCGTGATGCGCCGGGTCCTGTGGACCCGGCGGTCACGGATGCTCTCGAGTGCGCGCCCCAGGGGGCGCGCGAGAGCAGAATTCTGGGAGGCTGTTAATTAACGGCCTCTCAGAGTTAAACAACCGCCCTGAAGCCGTTAATCGGCCATGGGCAGTTGTTAAGTGGTTAAAGCTAGATCACTAGCTATATAGGTGAGGTGAATATAGTGGTGTATACTGCGGTCAGGGCACAGACAACAACCACTACACAGCAGCAAGATAGGAAATCAGCCAAAAACGATTGGTGTGTACTGTGTTGAAGGTACACAGAACACCCACTGCTTCAGATGCTAACACACTACACGAGGCCGCCTCAAAGGCGGCCTTATATAGTGTGGGGCGTGCACTACACAGCCTGAGCTATGATTGGCCACAGGCAGGATGCCTGTGGCCAATCATGGCTCTCCTCGCTGCTGGCGCTACGATTGGCCAAGCATGCGGGGTCACAGTGCATGCTTGGCCAATCATGAGCCAGCAATGCACTGCGCCACCGCAGTGCATTGTGGTCCGCGCGCGCCACTCGAATTTTGACGCGAACGGCCCAAACGTTCGGAATTCGCCGAACGGCCGAACAGCCGAACAGCCAATGTTCGAGTCGAACGTACGTTCGACTCGAACACGAAGCTCATCCCTAATCCCTAGTCAGGGTATAGGGCATTTGGCAAAGGACTGTAATATTATAAGGTGTAATCTGTGCAATGTAGTGGGACATCCTTACAGTCAATGTCCTGAGGCAATGCACAACAAGCCTGAGCTCATGAGAGAGTTCTTCCGTCTGGACATGGAGGATACTAAGAGCTCAGCAGCTGGAGGGCCTGTGTGTCCATCTGAGTCTGTGCCAATACTCAATGTGTCTGTGTCTCCCCAGTCTGTGGTGCCCCAGTCTGTGCCAATAACCAGTATGTCTGTGTCTCCCCAGTCTGTGCCAATACCCAGTATGTCTGTGTCTCCCCAGTCTGTTTGTGTACCTAGTGTACCCGTGTCTTCCCAGTCTGTATGTAAAGTTTCAGTTGCTGAGAATGTGTCCAATCCTTCTGTGTCTTCTAAAATTGCAGAGGCAGCAAGAGGTGCTGAGGCTGGTGTGTCAGGTGTGGCAGATCGTGGGGTGCAGAGGAGTGGGGAAAATAGTGGGGGGGCTGTCCTGGTGGTAGATAAGGGAAGAGAGAGTGGGGGGGGGGTGAAGGGGAGGATAGGTGTGGGGAGGCTGGTTCTGGTTTATCTAAGGATGATATGGAGTGGTTGGTGGATAGGAGGAGGAGGGGCAAAAGAAGGGAAAAAAAGGGGTTCAGTTACCTTCAATCCTAAAGTTTTGCCTTTGAAAAATAAGTTTAAGGTCCTGTTGGATGATGATGATGATGAGTGGGACTCGTTCAGTTCAGCGTCCTCTATGGATGATGAGTGCCAGAGTGCAACAAAGCGTGCTGGTTCTCCAGGGAGAGGGAGTAGTCAGGCTAAGAAATGTCTGCCTCAACTACCATAATGGCAGTTCCCACTCCGTTAAAAGTGGCAACCATTAATGTTGCCAGCTTAAGATCAGTAAGCGCTCGTCATATGGCCTTATTTTTGCTCAGCGAGTTTGATGTTGACATTTTGTTTTTGCAAGAGACCCATCTGAATAGTCTGGCCGATATACATCTGGCAAAGAAGGAGTAGAGATGTGGTCCCTCATTTTAGTCTCTTGCGGCCGAGCCTTACAGCGGGGTGGCAGTCCTTTTTTCTGGTATGGTAATCATATTACCCCACGTGCCGGTGTCCAAGACCATGCATATTACCCCCCGTGCCGACGTCCAAGACCATGCATCTCCCAATCTCTACCTCAATTACCCATGCCGGCGGGTAATTGAGGTAGAGATTGGGAGATGCATGGTCTTGGACGTCTCTGTAAGGGGGCAGGACTTGCGCCTAATTAACATCTATGGTCCCCAGACGAAGTGGGACAGGAAATGCCTCTTTACAAAGATTAAGCCTTTTTTTTTTTACGGCCCAGCAGGTTATCTTTGAAAGTGATTTCAACACCATTACTAGGTCTAAAGACAGGAGAGGTTTCAAAGAATAGCTGGGCTATGACACCCTTTTTCTCAATGCGATAGTTAGGGAAGCAGGTCTGGTATATGCGCATATTAAGTGCTGCCCAGACAGCACGGGGTTCACTTTTCAGCAAGGTAGTAGTCAGAGTAGGATAGATAGTTTTTTTTTTTTAGGGGAGACTCTGCTTTTTCGGCACCTGTGTGTTGGGCAGTGGAGTTTTGTGATCACTGTATTCTATCTGTGACTCTGAATGCTTCAGACATGCCACCTAGAGGAGGGCTATCTGGAGATTGAATTCGGCCCTCCTGGAAGACGAGAGAGTAAGACAATCCTTTTCAAGCACAGGTAGACTTTTGCAACAGCAAGTCAGAATGGTGGGAGCTTGTAAAACAGCGGACTGTTAGGCTTTTCAAGGCCATAAGAAGAAAGAAGCAAGATAAGTATATCACCTACCAGCGTTTGCGGAGGAAACTTGACCGCCTTGTTTCGAATAGAGGAGATTCTGGGGTGATCTCTGAGGTGAAGCTCCTCCTTAGGAGACATCAATATGACCAGCACACCTCTTTGGTTCAGGAGAGGGATTACGGGAAATACCATTCGCCTGACCCTTATCAGAACTGTAAACAGAGATTAGCAGTTAAGACGGTAAATTGCCTGAAGGACAGTACGGGCTCTCTGACGAAGTCTAGGTCAGGGATTCTGGAGGTTGTCAGGTCATACTATGCCGATCTCCTGGGAGGAAGGAACCATGATCGGACAAGGATGTTGGGTTTTTTGGACTCTACACCAGGACTGGAAAGTAATGTTCCTTTGATGAATTTGACAGATGAAATCACTGCAGATGAGGTAGTCCAGGTTATTGATAAACTGGCCATCAAGAAAAAACCAGGGCCAGATGGGTTGACAGCTGAATTTTATAAATGTTTTAAGACGATCCTGGCTCCCTACCTTGCGGAGGTTTTTAATGGCTGTTTGTATGAGGGTTCTCTCCCTCCCTCCATGAGGTAATCTGCAGTGTTCCTTCTGTCAAAGGGTAAAGATCCTTCGATGATTGGGAATTTGCACCCCATTAGCCTTCTTAATGTCGATAGAAAGATACTGGCAAAGATTTTTTTCTGCCGATTTTCACCAGTGGCAGGCAGTTTGTTATCCCACCACCAGCACTGTTCGGTCCAGGGTAGAATCACTTTCTCGGCAGTGTTAGCTGTCCGGGAGGCATTGGAGCGTTGCAGGGCTGCTGGTTGGGGTACATTTTTGCTGACATTGGATCAGGCTAAGGCCTTTGATCAGGTTAATCATGAGTACTTATGGCTCCTTCTTGGCAGATATGGCCTGGAGGGTGGTTTCATTGATTGGCTCAAGATTTTGTACAAAGGGGCTGAAAGCTTTCCTCTGGTTAATGGTTGGGTCAGGCAACCCTTTGTGGTCGGCTCGGGTGTGCGTCAGGGGTGGACCATTGTGTTGAACCATTGTGTTGGGTACCTTTGGGCATCGCTGGTGAGCCTCCTTTGAAGGTTGTGGCCTATGCTGATGATGTTTCTGTTTTTGTCTCTGGGACTGGGGAGGCGCAGGAGGTGGTCTCAGTGATAAGGCAGTATACAGAGGCATTAGGTTCAAAGGTCAACCAGGACAAGTGTGAAGCTTTCTGGATGGGCATGGAAGGTGAGAGCATTGTTCTCCCGGATGACTTCCCAGAGCCCCAGCAAAAAAGTCCTAGGCATTGAGTTTGGCCCAGGTGACTATGGTCATGCAAATTGGGTGAACAGGCTGGAGAATGCCGATGCCAAGGTGGCAAGCTGGAAATGTTGGCAGCTTTCCTTGAGGGAAAAGGTTGATCTGATCAAGACTTACCTGATTCCGATTTTTCTATATGTCAGTTTTGTTTGCTTTTTGCCAGCTTCTCTCTATACCAGGGTCTATACTTGTTTCTTCCAGCTGTTATGGGGGAACAGAATAAACCTTGTCAAAAGGAATGTGACTTACCTTTCTAGGCGGGAGGGTGGTCCAGGGATGATCAACCCTGTAGTCTTTTTCTCTCTGATGTTTGTGAAGTACAATCTTGGTAACATGTTGGCAGAGAGACCGCCTGGGGTTGGTTGGGTTGGGTTGGTATTTTCCAGTCCTGGTTTAGGCCCTTTCAGCGAGACTGGGAAAATGGTGGGCCAGTGAAAAGCCTGAGGGTCAAGCATGATAAGCTCCTGGCTTATGTTGCCCCGTGTTTGAAAATACTTCGGCAGTGGCAAGTAACAGCAGGAGAAATCAGATCACTTCCAAGCAAACTTCTTGAGAAGCGGATCATGAGCTCTGCTTTTTGCGAGCCTCTGGCCTTGAGGGATTGACCAAACATGGTTTTGGGGGTGTGTTTGCGGTTGATTAATTTGGAGAGAATCCAAATGAAGTTTAGGGATCAGGCTTGGCTTGCCTTTCATGGAAAACTATATGTGAAGGGAAACTTGAAGTTTCTTTCCATGAGTGATCGGGGCTGCCCGAGAGTGGAGTGTGGAGGAGCGGTGGAGTCCATGGATCACTTTCTACTTCAGTGCCCTTTTAATATAGAGGTGTACAAGAGGGTGGGGAGGGCTCTGAGTATACCCTTCCTCCCCCATATGCAGAGTGGGTGTATGAGGCTTTCCAGACTCGTCGGGATTATGATTTGGAAACACTTTTTTTTAGTTAGTTTAGTAGTCCGTTATTTCACGTGGAGTGCACGGTGTCAGGTATCCTTATGCGGTAAAATCCTCCCTGTGGAAGTGGTGATGCAGAACATTCTGGGTGAGGTTGGGCAGATTCGGGGTCTTGAGAAAGACAGGTGGCAGCAGGAGGCCTGGATAAAGGCGTGGAGGAATATCAGGACTCTGTAGCTGCTGCCTGTTGATCTCGGGGTGTGCGGCTTTCTTTGCATTCTTCTTTCACTCCCCTAGATTTTCAGATCCAATATAATTTTGATAAAAGGCTACATGCATGGTGACTGTGATGTTTAGTCTGGCTCTCCCGTAGGGATTATGTTGTGGAAATATAGTTTGCACGGTTTATTTTGTTCTTGTTCTTTCTGTTTTGTGTTTAGACATTCAATTATTTTGTAAATATGTTTTATTTATTTATTATGGTTTTATTGTGTATATAAGTTGTTGTTTGTAAGATTTTCAATAAACAAAATTAACCCCTGATAATGGGCACAGCAGGTGTACAAACCCAGGAACTCAGTGCAGGAATGGTGGCAATCCCTCATAATGGGCACAGCGGGTATACAGACCCGGGAACTCGGCACAGGGATGGTGGGAACCCCTCATAATGGGCACAGCAGGGGTACAGCCCCAGGAGGAAGTCAGCACAGGGATGATGGGAGTCCCTCATGAGCAGAATGAGCTGACGACTGCCATACTGAGAAAGGTATTTTTTGCTTTCATCATTCAATTCAATTCATCATAAAAAACGGTCGTAATTGTTACGAAAAGTTAACGAACCTAACGAAAATTTGTATTTCATACGAATCCACATTGTATTTCGGACACAAATTACGAAATACCAATTAACGGCTAATACGAAAGGGAACAAATTTATTGACGGAGCACATGTCTACTAAACACCCGATGTCTATGATACCTAATGGGGATTTACTAAACTGTTGTGTCAGAGCCAAAATTATTGGTGAAATCCAATTAGGCTTCTCTCCAAACTTTCTAATCATAAGCCAATTTACTGTTCTTCAGACTTTGAGGAAGTCGGGCTGTAACCAGTGTGAGTAGTAAATGCCCTGGCATAAATGGGAGTAAACAATACCTCATCATTGGTATTAGTGGGAGCAATAGTGCCCCGTCAGTGGGAGGAATAGTGCCCCATCAGTGGTGTCAGTGGGAGGAATAGTGCCCCATCAGTGGTGTCAGTGGGAGGAATAGTGCCCCATCAGTGGTGTCAGTGGGAGGAATAGTGCCCCATCAGTGGTGTCAGTGGGAGGAATAGTGCCCCATCAGTGGTGTCAGTGGGAGGAATAGTGCCCCATCAGTGGTGTCAGTGGGAGGAATAGTGCCCCGTCAGTGGGAGAAATAGTGCCCCATCATTGGTATCAGTGGTGTCAGTGGGAGGAATAGAGCCCCATCAGTGGTGTCAGTGGGAGGAATAGTGCCCCATCATTGGTGTCAGTGGGAGGAATAGTGCCCCGTCAGTGGTGTCAGTGGGAGGAATAGTGCCCCATCATTGGTGTCAGTGGGAGGAATAGTGCCCCGTCAGTGGGAGGAATAGTGCCCCATCATTGGTATAATTGGGAGGAATAGTGCCCCATCAATGGTGTCAGTGGGAGGACTAGTGCCCCATAATTGGTATAATTGGGAGGAATAGTGCCCCATGATTGGTGTCAGTGGGAGGAATAGTGCACCATCATTGGTATCAGTGGGAGGAATAGTGCCCCATCAGTGGCGTCAGTGGGAGGACTAGTGCCCCATCAGTGGTGTCAGTGGGAGGAATGGTGCCCCATCAGTGGTGTCAGTGGGAGGAATAGTGCCCCATCAGTTGTGTCAGTGGGAGGAATGGTGCCCCAAGGGTCAGATAAAGGCAAGCAAAGGGCCGCAGTTTGCAGACCACTGAATTCAACCAAAACATGTTAGATGGTATTTCTGTACCAACCATTTGTCTATAAATGAAGTTTGTGTTTGCATAGATATGTAGGGCACATTAGCTGTTGGAGCCACCCGCCGTCCCCATGTATTAGCAGTATGCGAACGTTCGTCGTATGAGTGATGATTACTATGTAATAGCCCCCTCAGAGGTTGCTCCCAGTGCTCTAAGAAATAAACACTTGTATATTAATCCATCTTTCCCAGCCAGAGCGGCTTTTTGGCAGAAGCTGCGATACAAGCAGGATGTGCCGAGAACATTCCTAAAATGTGTTGTAGTCTCGGAGATGGCTCTGAACGGGGAACCGGGTCCTGACATTATCTCTTCTAATTAAAGCCCGAGCAACAGTGCCAGGGAGACCTGCTAAATCATGGCCATTATGAAGATGCTGTTTAACATCAAGGGAAATTCTGCATTAGTCCTTCTGCAAACAGACTTTGCAAGGACTGCAGAGCCTTCGAGAGGGAAAAAAAGGCTTTTAGCTTAATTGAACTGCAAGACTTGAAAACGGCATCTCATTTGTCAACTTTCACTGGCTTCCCTTCAGTTCGGGTTAATTGTATCCTCCCTTCCCCCCCCCCCCCCCCTCTTTCCCTGTCCTTAAACCCAATAAGAACTATAGCAGGGGGTGGATGAGATGAACAAGAAATTCATTTTATCAAGACGCCCCGTAGGGGCACGGGGAGGCCAAAAATGTTGAATCTTTGCCAAAAAAAAAAAAATTGTCTATATTTGGTGGTGTTTTCCCGGCTTAATTGCTCCTTTTATTTAAGTGGCGGATCCAGTCCTGTAAAGACAGGTAGATCAAAAAGCCAACCGGAGGAGATCATTTTAGACAACCGCGCTGCCTTTCTGCGGGATTGGATTCCGTCTTCTATTCCGTCGTCTATTCATAGCTAGATCGTTTTATTTATACAGGGAATGGAAGAAATATGATATTGATAAAAATAATGCAGCGCTGGAGATTAGCCCACAGTCAGCCATTAAATTGGAGTATTCGAAAAAAAGGTGTGTAATTGTGAGGAGTACAGAGCTGTAACCCAGAGATGGTTTATACCGCACGGCCTGATATTTTAAACATCAATGTTACAGATTCCGGCTCTGCTTCTACCTGGCTGGAATTTATATCCTTGCAATTTTAGAAAAGAGAACTGGAAAATTTTTTTAAAGGGGTTTCCATTTAAATCTTCCCATTTCTGAGGATGGCGGATAGTAATTTGTCCAACTGTAGGTAAAGGAGAAATAATAAAAGGTATAATATATAATAATTAATATTAATTAATATTTAAATTTAAGTATGAATTATTCTTATTTATGTAACATAATTTATTAATTATAAAATGAATACAATTATAATATAAATAAATATATATATATATATATATATATATATATATATATATATATATATATATATGTAGCGCTGGTATTTTCAATACCAAGGCTAGTATTTTTCTAAATTTACGTTTGTTTGAAACTGCAGTTTGGTTCAGACTAATTGTGCTAAGGTTCTGGCTTCTGTACCAGTTTGGCTGGGTTGTGCTAATTTCCACTTGACCGTGTGTGTCTCTGTCACCACCGGTAAGTGTTGGGCAGGGGCGGACTGACAACTCATGGGGACCCCCGGGCAATAGGAGATTATGGGGCCACCAGTCAATCAGAGATTATGGGGCCACACAGTATACAATCACGTAGTATATGAAAAATTGAGTAAGCTGAGCTAAATCATAAACCCACATAAAATTCAATGGAGTAAAAAACATTAGACAAAATTTCAATACAAATATGCAAGATTAGGCTTATTACCCCCAGTCCTAAAGAGTAAGGGTTATAGGGTAATTGATCACAGTGAACAACGAAAAAAGGAAAAAAGAAAAACAAAAAATATAAAACAAAAAATAGTGAACACCCAATGTGTAATTATATAAACATTTGAATTCCAACAGAGTCCAATATAGATGAAATCGTCAAATCTTCTACCGTGTAGCAAGTGCTTGATCCACCACCATACAGCCAAAATTATTCCTTACCAGAATTTCATGACCCCCCACTACAGAGGGTCACCAACAGCATGGAACAATAGATATCTCCCACTTCAGAAGGGTCTCAGCTGTTCTCCTCCCTCCACCGATATCATGACTAGGTTGTCAAACAAGTATCTTTAGTTATCTCCCATATATTAGGTCATATGTGCCAATTCCATGCAAAAGAAATGAAGCTCCAATAGTGTAAATCCTTTTAATATAACTCAAATATAAAAACAAAAATGCACTTACAAAGCACAAAGGAAAGATCAGCCTTAATTCTGATGCGCTGGCCGGATGCAAACGGACAAACTCGTCGTTCCTGGGTACAATTCCTTCGTAAGGGGTGACGTCAGCGCATCGCTCATCCCTACGCGTTTCGCAAAACATTGCGTCATCCAGGGGCACAGTATACACATACATGTACACACAGTATACACAGACATGTTTCTATTGGCTGAGAAGGTACTGGAGAGGTGGGGCAGCTATAATCCTGGGATTTTTAGACCAAAAGGATGTCGGTAAGGGACATTTCAGAGACAGATGTAAAAAAAACACAGATTTTTACATACTGTCCCTGGTTTTACAGAGGCTGGCAACCCTGATGGGGCCCCCTAGTGGCCAGGGGCCCTCGGGCAGTGCCACGAGGGGCCAAATGGTCAGTCCGCCCCTGGTGTTGGGAATGCAACAGGCTAAATGCTTTGGGTACCCCTTTTACTCAGAAACAGCCCGGTGGGAGTGGTCTACCCGCTGTGCATTCTGGGTAAGGGTACTTAAGGCTACCGACGCCATATTTTTGGGTGGTTCGTTTTTTCCCAACCTCGTGGCCCTCCTGGCCTGAGGTGTGCGCTGCCTTATTTCATTGTTTCAGGGCCGGCTGGCCTGAGGCTCCGCAACTGAAGGGTAGGCCCGGGGCTCTGGGGCCTACTGATCCAGAGATGATCCTGTGCTGTCTTGCCTGCGGGGAGAAGCCAAGCACCTGGAAGATCCAGGGGAGGACTTTTCTGAAGAGGACCGAGCAATAAGGCCGATAAATACGGTAACTAATAATAACTAATAACTAACTATTAAAATTCTAGGTATTGGAATTTCCTTTCAAATTTGGCTGTTAGTGAACATAACGGATACAAATTTATCCAAATTTACGAAATAATGAATGCTGCGTCTAAAAAAAAATGGAAAGTAACGAATTAATAATAATAAATAATAATAAAAAACCTTTTATTATTAATTATTCATTTGTTCCAGTCCACTGGTTTAGATGTGGTATTCGTTATCTTGGATAATTCATAACTTTGAAAAAAAAATTATTCGTTACGCCACTAACAGACAAATTTGAACGTAAATTCCAATACCTAGAATGTTATAGTTAGTTATTATTAGTTAGTTAGATAGAAATTCCCCAAAATTATAAAGAATAACTAACTAACTAATAATAACTAACTATTAAGTTATAGGTATTGGAATTTCCTTTCAAAATTGGCTGTTAGTGAACGTAACGAATACAAATTTATCCGAAGTTACGAAATAACGAATGCCGCATCTAAACAAATGGAAAGTAACAAATCAATAATAATAAATAACAATAATAATAAAAAAAACTTGTTATTATTGTGTATTATTAATTTGTTCCATTCCATTTCTTTAGATGCGGCATTCGTTATTTCGGATAAATTTTTATTTTTTACATTCACTAACAGCCAAATTTGAAAGGAAATTTCAGTACCAATAATTTAATATAAAACAAAAAATATAACTGCGCTACCCTGCAAATCTCTACCCCACTAATAATTTACACCTATATTAACATATATTACCATATGGACCTGCCATATTTAGTATGCACGTCAATGTAAGTTCTGAGATAATAATAAAATGAATAAATGATACTGATCCCTTAATCAAACAAAAAATCAATATGCTCCTCATAAAACTAGTGATATATAACAATAAACATTAATAAATTAGAAATATGCTGTAAAAATCCGGAAAATCCGATTGTTCGTAACGTGATGACGTTATTTTGTTACGACGGGACTACGTTCAGGCTAGTAGCCAATAGCTTTGGTCTAGGAATTTGACCTGAGCATGCGTGGCACTTTGTCCGATCGGAATTCTCTACACATGATCAGACAAAGTCCGATTGGATCATGTTGTCGGAAAATTTTATAGCCCAGCTCTAAAACTTTGTCGGTCGGATATTCCGACGGAAACAGTCCGATGTAGCCCGTTGGGATGTCCGACCGTGTGTACAAGGGCTTAGAGTCCAAACGTGATAAATAAAATAAATAATTAAATCAATGTGCCCAATAAAGGGCTCCAGATTAAAAAGAGTACAACAGTCTGTTTAAATTAATGAAGGGGAGTGAGGTGGCGGATGCTCTTGGAGAGGTCTGTGGGATGCCGATACCACTGGATCCCTTGACATTTTTGCTTAGTCGCCTGGATGACATAGAGGGTGACCGTTACGTCAAGCTATGCCTGACATACGCGCTATTTTACGCCAGGAGGGAAATACTACTCAGGTGGAAGCAGGCAGATCCGCCGTCTGCGGCGATGTGGCGGAAAACGATCAACAATGTCCTCCCATTGTACCGTATTACCTATGAAAGTAGAAACTGTCCGAAAAAATTTGACAAAATCTGGTCAAACTGGATTGACGCATGTGGCTGACCATGTTTAGGTGGGGTGGGTCTTGTGTGGACCTGCTCCCCCCCTGATGCCTGGCTTACCCTGTGTCGGAGGTGGGCTTCCTCTCCCTTCCCGCCCCCCTTCTCTCCCTCCCCCCCCCCCCCTCATGGTGGTTATTAGGCTGTGGGGTTGGATTTGATCCCTGGGTGCCATCCTTTCTGTATCAGTGGGCCCCTTTCCGTATTATTATTTGTAGGCCCCGTTCCCTCCCTCCCCCCCCCCCCCCCCCGGGGTAGGTAGTATCTGTGCCCTACTAGATGCAACCAGGAGAACCTGTCGTCCCTTACTGGGCGAAGAGGGCTGTTAGGATTCGATGTTATTGGATGCTGAGTTTATGATTTGATATCCTCTCGGGTGCCTAGGATGTGATATTTATGTGTCTTGTGATTTTGTTTTGCATAACTGCCATACT
The DNA here is from genome assembly GCF_037356315.1 of Lithobates pipiens. Classification (NCBI taxonomy): domain Eukaryota; kingdom Metazoa; phylum Chordata; class Amphibia; order Anura; family Ranidae; genus Lithobates; species Lithobates pipiens. Next base: position 6,614,790 of record NW_027507881.1, read on the forward strand.
GATATTGTTCTGTTATGTTATCACCTTGTTTTAAAGGACAAAACAATAAAAATTCTTTCTGTTAAAAAAAAAAAAAATAATGAAGGGGTGATTCCTTCAGTAGATTTCAGTGCACCAGAAAATCTTCCTTCACCACGATGTGCTGCTTATCAATCTAAATGCGCGCTTACCAAACAGAAAAAAATCCAGTATAAAAGAGGGGTAGGGTTTGGGCTATGGCAGTGTTTCTCAAATCCAGTCCTCAGGCCCCCCCAACAAGTCATGTTTTCAGGATTTCCCTCAGATGAAACGGCTGTGGTAATTGCTAAGGCAGTGAAACTGATCAAATCACCTGTGAAAAATAATGGAAAACCTGAAAACATGACCTGTTGGGGGGGCCTGAGGACTGGATTTGAGAAACACTGGGCTATGGAGACAAAATATATTAAGATAAAAAGGCCTAAAATTAGTTAAGTTGCTTAAAATTAGTTAAGTTGCTTAAAATTAGTTAAATCGCTTATAAGAGAGGGAGGCTGCCACTACCAAAAAATTCCCAGAAAGAACTATAAATATCAAGGTGGTAGTTATGGCGCTCTCCTATGACAGTACAAAAATCGCATACTATTTATGAGTTGAAAAATATTCCAGCCATCTCAAGGTGCTAATGTTGCATATGTTCTAAGTGTTCTGTTCTGTTCTGTGTTAAATCACAGTGCAAAAAATATCTGCAAATTACTAGAAATGTAAAGGAAACATTTAAGAGTTAAATAAATAGCCTCCAGACGACGTCCAATGACGAAACGCATAGGGCGTGGCCTAACGTACACACTCTCTCCTACAAGGCGGCGGCGGTGTTTTGTGATATTTACGAACGTTTTTAATCTGTGATTATGTGAGTAGCTACTTTTTGAATATAATAAAGGCGCTAATTTTAAAACAGTACTGTACTATGGATGTTCTATATTTCTTTATATAAACACGAGGAAATGAGGATCAACTGAACACTAACCAGGGGCTCACACTATGGATGTGAGTTAACCCCTGCAGGGGCAGGGGAGCTGGTGAGTGCGGCAATTTGCTTTACGCACGGAAAACGCACCGGTTGTGATTCAGAATACACCAGGCACTGAGACCAAGTCACTTTTTATTGAACTTTTGTGAAATTCTTCTGAAAAAACTTTTTCTGATAAAACTTTTCCTGAGGATTTTTGTTTTGTTTTGTTTTCTTGCATTTTGGATTTTTCTTCAAAAAATTTTCAAATGGATTTTTCTTTTGGGTTTTTTGAAATGTTTGTTTGTGTGAAGATGATATAAGCTGTATAGGCTCTATATGCACGTATTTTGCACTACAGCACTTTTTTGCACAGTTGTTAATTTTATTAACTCTTAAATGTTTCCTTTACATTTCTAGTAATTTGCAGATATATTTTTTCACTGTGATTTAACACATTAGAACATATGCAACATTAGCACCTTGAGATGGCTGGAATATTTTTCAACTCATAAATAGTATGCGATTTTTGTACTGTCATAGGAGAGCGCCATAACTACCACCTTGAGATTTATAGAAAAAAATCCAGGCTCACAATCAATGCCACTAAAGCTCCGGGAAGGACCATCAAGGTGGGGCAGAAAAACTTCTCCAAATGGCCTCCACTAGCAAGATCGCTCATAGAATATAGACAAGAAAAGCTCCCATAGTGTAAATCCAAATAGGTAACACTTTATTAAAAACGAAATGAAATACTCACAAACAAAATAGTAAAAGCAGCGTTAAATGCCGGCCGGCAAAATGAGTGCCCATTCGCTGCAGTCACGTGATGGCGTCAGCACGTCAAGTCCACCCGACGCACGTTTTGTCATAGGTGACGTCCTCTGGGGTGTGGGCGAGGCGCTGACGCATCACGTTAATATACAGACCAAAATAAAATGAAGCCTCCTTCTGAGCTGAGGGGAGGAAAACCGGAAATACAAGAAATAAGACATTGCGGCCGCGTGAGAACACAGGCGGCATGTTGAATGTGGGCAAAGAGGCAAGAGACGACTAACAAAAAAAAAAAAAAAAAAAAAAAATATATATATATATATATAATTTAATAGGTTGTGGTTGTCTGCGGGCAGGGGGCTTGTCGGAATTTGGAAGGCCCCTTTAACAAGGGGGCCCCAAGATCATGTGAATGAGCATGGCATACATAGTACCCCTACCAAATTACCAATTTTTTTTATAAAGTACATTTTTGACAATCCCTATATTAATCTTTTTTTTTTTAAATGTCCCCCAGTGTAGATCCATTGTCAATCACGATGCCTGCCACGCTGTTGGACCCGTAAAAAGAAAACAAAAAACATCTCCCACCAACTCCGCGCTCTACCGTCTGTTATTTCTTAAAAAGCTAAGGGGGGAGTTGCCCGATGATGCCAGCGGGTCACCCCGCCCCCCCTTGTGATGTCATCAACCTAGCATGCCGTGGTCGGTGATGTCACAAGGGGGCAGGACAGCTGAGTCATCGGTAATTAATGACGTGGCGGGCGGCTTCCTGGCCCGCTCCTTACCAACCAGCTATTCTTCACAGATCAACATGGGGACAATGTGCTTTGGGGCGGGGAGGGGGCAGAGCCTCCCTGCCCCAAAGCACCCCCCCGTGTTAAGGGCATGTAAACTGGTATGGTTCAGGAGGTGGGGGGCACTCGCCGCCCCCCCCCCATTCCTGGTCTGCTGGGCTGCATGCTCAGGTAAGGGTCTGGTATGGATTTGGGGGGGGGGGCCGTTTTTTTTTTCATTTTGGCATGTGGTTCTCCTTAAAGTCTATACCAGACCCAAAGGGCCTGGTATGGACTGGGGGGTATTTTCCCTGCCTGCTCCTTTAACAAACAGCTATTCTTCACACAGAATTTGTATTGGTCGATGATTTTTCAACTGATTCGAATCGTTCCAATAGATTCAGATGCATCCAAAATTTTAGGAAAAACCAAAAATGAGTCCGACATTACATTCAAACCCAAACAAATTGCACATGTCTACTGCAGAGTACTAGACTGAGTCCCAGGGATTGTGTCTTACCTTGTTGTGGCTGCAGTTTGTAGAGTCATGACTGATTGATTCCCTTATGGCCATGTATTCATGGCCAAAATTATGTCATACATCTCGGGAGTCTTCATGGAGTCTTCATGGAAGGGCTTTCTCAGCTAATCACACCACTCCCTAGGACGCACTTAACCCCTTGATCGCCCCCTAGTGTTCACCCCTTCCCTGCCAGTGTCATTTACACAGTAATCAGTGCATTTTTATAGCACTGATCACTGTATAAATGCCACTGGTCCCAAAATGTCAAAAGTGTTCGATGTATCTGCCATAATGTTGCAGTCATGATATAAATCGCAGAGCGCCACCATTACTAATAATAATTTAAAAAAAAATGCCATAAATCTATCTCCTATTTTGTAGATGCTATAACTTTTGTGCAAACCAATCAATATACGCTTATTGCAATTTATTTTTTTTTTTTACCTAAAATATGTAGAAGAATACATATCAACCTAAACTGAGGACAAAAAATGATAAAATGATAAAAATATTTTTTTTTATATATTTTTGGGGGATATTTATTATAGCAAAAAGTAAAAAATATTGCTTTTTTTTTCAAAATTGTCGCTCTTTTTTTGTTTATAGCGCAAAAAATAAAAACTGCAGAGGTGATCAAATACCACCAATAGAAAGCTCTATTTGTGGGGGAAAAAGGACGTCAATTTTGTTTGGGTGCAACGTTGCACAAACGGCGCAATCGTCCGTTAAAGCGACAGTGCCGAATCGCAAAAAGTGCTCTGGTCAGGAAGGGGGTAAAATCTTCCCGGGGCTGAAGCGGTTAAATAACAAACATATCATACTTACCTCCTCTGTGCAGTTGGTTCTGGCACAGAGTAGCCCCGATACTCCTCTTCTGGGGTCCCTCAGCGGCATTGGTGGCTCCTCCTCTCCTCGCGTGCCCCGTCGTAGAAACGCTCTCCTTCGGACACCCGTGCGTCACGCGCTCCCGAGTCCGGCTGCTGCGTCTATTGACACAGACAGCGGGACTCGGCCCCGCCTCCCGGCGCCTGCATCGTTGAATTTGATTGACGGCTGCGGGAGCCAATGGCTGCGCTGCTATCAATCTATCCAATCAGGACACAAGACGCCGGCCCGGAGCTGGTGCGCTCGTTCCCGTCGTGGGAATTACAGGGCTCAGGTAAGTAAACGGGGGGGCTGCTGCATGACAGGAGCATGCATTAAGGTGAAAAAACCTTGAGGGTTTTACAACCCCTTTAAATGACAACATAAATTATCACATAAGGAAGACAAGCTTATTCTGATTTAGGGAAATGGGCTGCTTGGAACGTTAGTGAACACTTATAGCTACAAACAGCGTGGCAATAACCGCGGGAGGAACATGAGAGCCCAGCAGCGGGCGGAACGACTTTCTGTTTTTAGCCGCGCCTGATGTTTTTTTTTTTTTTTTTCTATGAAATTACAAGCTTTTTATCACTTCCCATTCCCGAAAAAAAATTTCGAAACAAATATTCCATACCCCTTGCTGGCGTACAGTATTGAGTGCGCTGACGTGCGGTTAGGGGGTGTTGCTGGTACTCTGCAGGGCACAGCAGAGCAATTAGCATGCTTGACAAGCTGATTAGTGCATTCGTCCTCCCTGACCAGAACCTCTGTTGGGTACGCTAAGTGTATTAGTAAGGTTCAAAAGTAAGGCTGCACAGAATCAATGAATGTACGTAAATTTAATTAGAGAATCTTATTCATCTATGATGCTTTTTTTTGTGACACCGGTGTGGGATCTTTAAAGCAGAATTCCTGGTATGGATATTTTTACATAGTTACAATGTTTCAGCTTGAACCAAGGTAACTATGCATATACCATAACAATACAGAGAGAGAAATATGGGATTTTCACGGTGAATTACAAGGACTCAAAGATAGCTTCTTTTTTTTTTTTGTGTAAAAAAAGCAATATAGTATTTATTAAACAAAGACAATTTTAATGAAATACATAAAATAAAAGCGATTACATAAGCTTATTTAATAGCAATGGGGTCCAAGGAACCTATAACGGAGAAGGTCTATGCACACTATTCCGACACGTTTCGCCGGTGGCTTCCTCAGGGGATGTGCAAGCTAATAATAGATATATCAAAAGAAAAAAAAATGAATACACTACAGATATCATCAGAAAATACAAAAAATAATACACACGAAAATATATTATCAAATAAAGCATTAAAAAAACAGCTTTAAAAAATGAGCGCTTACCCTCAGCCGAAACCCCAGCGATAAAAGGACCCTCAGAGATATAGTATGTCCATTTTTTTCCTTTTTTTTTTTTATATCTTTTTTTCTGTTCATTTTTTTTCTGTTTTTAGCTTGACCTTTACCTCCCTCTATGCCCCTCTGTTTGGCGACCTGGCCCTTCTTGGGGTTTGGATGGCAGACATACTATATCTCTGAGGGTCCTTTTATCGCTGGGGTTTCAGCTGAGGGTAAGCGCGCATTTTTTAAAGCTGGTTCTTTAATGCTTTCTTTGCTAATAATATATTTTCGTGTGTATTATTTTTTTGTATTTTCTGATGATATCTGTAGTGTATTCATTTTTTTTTTCTTTTGATATATCTATTATTAGCTTGCACATCCCCTGAGGAAGCCACCAGCGAAACATGTCGGGATAGTGTGCATAGACCATCTCCATTATAGGTTCCTTGGACCCCATTGCTATTAAATAAGCTTATGTAATCGCTTTTATTTTATGTATTTCATTAAAATTGTCTTTGTTTAATAAATACTATATTGCTTTTTTACACACAAAAAAAAAAGAAGCTATCTTTGAGTCGTTATAATGCACCGTGAAAATACCATATTTCTCTCTCTGTATTGTTAAGTGTTTTTTTCTTTGGGATGTGCTGCAAAAATTAGTGTAGGTGTTTCCTGGTAATTGGACCAGTCATAATTTATGTATATACCATATGTATATGGTCCCTCTATAAGCTGGAAATCACTGAGTAGACACCGCTACTACACTTATCTCCTCCACCCACCGCTAATACACTTATCTCCTCCACACACCGCTACTACACTTATCTCCACTTATCTCCACTAGCTTCTGGGTCCCAAGCTGGGCTTGGAAGATTACTATGAAAAGTCCCATTGGTTGGATCATCCATTTATTTTTTTGTTTTTCAAATATAATTTCAATAAGAGACAGGATCTCTCCCATGTCTTTTTCATTAAAAACAATAAAATCGTAGATGGCGGAACAGTGAGAGAAGGGGAAAGGGAGGGAAGAAAGAAGGAGGGGAAGGAGAGACAGAGACAGGGCGAGGGCTAGGTAGGATATTACTGTTGCAGGGTGCAGAGACACTATGACCCTACCAGGGTCGTCCCCTCGTCGGAGTAAATAAAGATGTTCCATAGACTCCAGGTCTTTGTGTATTTCACCCTATTGTGTTGCGCTTACCGCGTAACACAATAACGAGAAATACACAAAGATCTGGAGTCTATCAGCTCCTCCATTTTATTTATATCCTCCACCTTCCTGAGCCAACACCCAGTAAAGTGGTATACATGCCTTAGCCACGTTTAATAGAGGTCGTAGTAGCGATTTTTATTTTTTTTTTGTAGATTTTGGCTGGAATCTTTGATAGATGTAGAAGACACATCTTCTGGGACTTTATATTTTGTACATTTTTGTGTTAAGCCCCGTACACACGATCGGAAATCCTGCCAGCAAAATTCCGATGTGCGCTTTTGGTTGGAAATTGCGAACGTGTGTGTGCTCCATTGGACTTTTGCTGGCGGAATTTCCGCCAGCAAAAGATTGAGAGCAGGTTCCAATCGGAAAAAGTTCCGATCGGAAATTTCTGATCGTCTGTAGCAATTCCGCCACGCAAAAAAAAATCCTACGCATGCTCGCAAACAATTCGACACATGCTCGGAAGCATTGAACTTCATTTTCTCGGCTCGTCGTAGCGTTGTAGGTCACCGCGTTCTTCGCGGTGGAAAGTTTTGAGAACTTTTGTGTGACCGCGTGTATGCAAGCCAAGCTTGAGCGGAAATTCCGTCGGGGAAAAAAAACATCCAAGATTTTTTCGACAAAAACTCAGATCGTGTGCACGCGGCATTATGCGACGTACGTCTCTCCAGAAATTCCCCACTATAGGGCAGGACCAAAAGATGTGTAGCAATGAGCCCTCGTCCTCCTCACTGCGCCAGCAGTGGTCTGAGGTGTTCGGGAAGCATTTGTATAGCCTAGTGGGTCTGAGATACCATCTGAAGAATATTTTAAAATTTGTTTCCTGAATTTTAGTGCACAGGGATGATTTGATGGCAAAAGTGATGATGTGTTGTTTTTATCAAAGTCTACCTCCCATCTTTCTAAACATAGGAGATGTGGTTGTTTAGGGGGTGAATTTAGTAGGGAGTGCTTTTTGGATAGTGTTTGAGATGGCGGCTAAGACTCCGAGCAGTATTCTTCAAAAGTCGTCGGTGGGCGAGAGAAAAAGTGTGTGGGTCAGGGGTGGAGTGCAGGAAATGGTGCAATTGTGCTGCCCTCCAAAAAGGGGAGGCGGTAGCTACCCATCCTGCCAGTCAATTCCGTAAGGGATAGCCAACGACCCGATGTTACAAACTGGGAGGCCCGGTCACATCCCAGGCCTCTCAAGTCTGCATACTCTGCAGAGTGCAGGCCAGGCGTAAAAGTTCGGGTGTCTGAGGATCGGAAAAGCGGTGAATTACCTTATGTCAGGAGTATTTGCATGGCTACCTGAGTGCTATGTCTTATGCCGCGTACACACGGTCGGAGAATCCGTCGGAATGCGTCCTATCGGACCGTGTCGTCAGATAATCCGACTGTGTGTGGTCTGCATCGGATTGATTCCGTCCGAATCTCCGTCGGACCCAATTTTCCAACATGTTGGAAATATTTCCAGACCAACTGGGCCGGTTAGGGTTAGGCTGGTTGGACGTAATATTTCCAGACCAACTGGGCCGGTTGGACGTAATCCGATCATGTGTAGAGAATTTTGATCGGACCAAGTGCCACGCATGCTCAGATCAAATTCCTAACATCAAAGCTATTGGCTACTAGCCTGAACGTAGTCCCATCGTAACAAAATTACGTCATCACATTCTGAAAGATCGGATTTTTCGCCAACTTGGCCCGACCGTGTGTATGCAACAGTTTCGGACAAGATCTGACGGACAAAATCCGACGGATTTGGTTGCCAAAATCTCCGACCGTGTGTACAAGTGTGGTCCCTATCAATGGGTGGGATTTTAGTCTGGATCATCCATTTCTATTGTACATTAAATGGTACAATGACATGTTATTGGGGCAACCCAACTTGGCGTCTTTTTGATAACCAAAGGGTGGCTAATTTGTAATTTAACCACTTCAGCCCCGGAAGGATTTATCCCCTTCATGACCAGGCCATTTTTTTGCGATACTCCACTGTGTCGCTTTAACTAATTGCGTGGTTCTGCGACATTTTACCCAAACAAAATTTATGTCCTTTTTTTCCCCATAAATAGAGCTTTCTTTTGGTGGTATTTGATCACCTCTGCGTTTTTTATTTTACTGCACTATCAACAAAAAAAAAGAGCGACAATTTTGAAAAAAAAAAAACAGTATTTTTTTTTTTTGCTATAAAAAATACCCGAAAATCAGTTTAGGCTAATATGTATTCTTCTACATATTTGTAGTAAAAAAAAAAAAAAATAAGTTGCAGTAAGCGTATATTAATTGGTTTGCGCAAAAGTTATAGTGCCTACAAAAATAGGGGATATATTTATGGCTTTCTTTTTACTAGTAATGGCAGTGATCAGTGTTTTAAGCGGGACTGCGACATTGCGGTGGACAGATCGGACACTTTTTTGGGACCATTGATGTTTTAAACAGCGATCAGTGCTATAGAAATGCACTGATTACTGTGTAAATGTCACTTGGTCACCTACCTGCATGTCTTTGGAGTGTGGGAGGAAACCGGAGTTCCCAGAGGAAACCCATGCAGGCACAGGGAGAACATGAACAGTCCTTTCCTTTTCTGAGTGAACACAATGAGTGATCAGTACCAATCTCTCACTGTGTTCATTCATAACTGAAGCCTAGTAAACATTTTTTTTTTGTGTGGGGGGGGGGGCCCTGTCAGGTTGGCTGTATGGGGCCCCGTGAACACAGTAGGTTGCCTACTCAGCATGAACTCCATTCAGACAATGCGTTGTATTTTCTCATTGAATGTAAAGCATTTTCTGATTAAATGAGGTGGAGAGCGTGACATCACCTCCTCATCTCTCCACCTCATACAAACAGAGAATGCTTTACATTTATTGAGAGAATGCAAAGTGATCTCTGAATGGTGCTCATGCCAAGCGAGTGACCTCCTGCATTCACAATGCAGTAAGGCAACCACTTGGCATGGGACCCAGAAGTAGTAGAGATCATTGGAGTAGCAGTGTCTACTAAAGTGATTTCCAGCTTCTAGAGCTGGCTTTCTCAAATTGTTTGCGGTAATTTAGCGTCTGCAGTAGCCCGCATCCTTAACCACTTCAATACCGGGCACTTAAACACCTTCCTGCCCAGACCAATTTTGAGCTTTCAGCGCTGTCGCACTTTGAATGACAATTGCGCGGTCATGCTACACTGTACCCAAATGAATGATGATTTTTATCATTTTTTTTCCCACAAATAGAGCTTTCTTTTGGTGGTATTTAATCACCTCTGCGGTTTTTATTTTTTGTGCTACAAATAAAAAAATACCGAAAATTTTGAAAAAAAAAAATGTTTTTTTTTTTGTTTCAGTTTCAAAACTTTGTAAATAAGTACGTTTTCTCCTTCACGGATGGGCACTGATGGGGCTACACTGATGGGCACTGATAAGGCGGCACTGATGGGCACCAATGAAGTGGCACTGATGAGGTGGCATTGATGGACACTGATAGGCGGCACTAATAGGTGACACTGATAGGCAACACTGATAGGCGACACGGATGGGCGACACGGATGGACACAGATAGGTGGCACAAATTGGCACTGATAGCTGGCACGGATTGGCATGGATGGGCGGCACAGATGGGCATGGGTAGGCGGCACAGATGGGCATGGGTAGGCGGAACAGATGGGCATGGGTAGGCGGCACAGATGGGCATGGGTGGGCACTGATAGGCGGCACAGGTGGGCACTCATTGGCGGCACAGGTGGGCACTCATTAGCAGCACAGGTGGGCACTCATTAGCAACACAGGTGTTATACTGTACTAATGGATGCCAATCAGTGCCAAACAATAATGCATGCCAATCAGTGATGCCCATTGTGGGCACTGATTGCCATCCATTATGGGCACTGATTGGCATCCATTGTGCCTGACTGGCATCCCTGGAGGATTACCTCTGCTGGGCATCCCTGGTGGTCTGGTGGCATCCCTGGTGGTCCAGTGTGGGCATCCTCGGGGGGGCTGTGCTGATAATCGATCAGCACAGACCCCCCCTGTCAGAGGAGCAGCCGATCGGCTCTCCTCTACTCGCGTCTGACAGACGCGAGTGAGGAAAAGCCGATCACCGGCTCTTCCCATTTACACTGTGATCAGCCGTGATTGGACACGGCTGATCACGTGGTAAAGAGTCTCCTTCGGAGACTCTTTACCTAGATCGTAGTTGCGGGGTGTCAGACTGACACCCCGCAACAACGATCGCCGCGATGCGCGCCCCCGGGGGCGTGCAGCGGCTCATAATCCTAATCACGTCATATGACGTCCGGTTAGGATTATGAAACCACTTTGCCGCCGTCTATTTGTAATAGAGCGGGCGGCAAGTGGTTAACAACGATTAGTAAATAGTTGTTAAAGATCAGACAACCGCCGAGTCCCTAACAACCAATGAGTCATCAGCTATCCCTGATCACAGCTGAATGTAAAGAAAATAAAAATTGTGATAAAAATGGCATGGGGCCCCCTCCCCCCCAATCCATACCAGGCCCTTTGGAATTTTTGAGGGGATCCTCACGCCATTTCTTTTTAAAATTTTGGCGTGGGGCTTCCTCTCAAAATCCATACTAGACCTGAAGGGGTTGTTTTTTGCATTCAGCTGTCAGCGGGGGAACTCTGCTGACAACTGATGACTCATCGGTTGTTAAGAATGCAGCTGCCACTTGCTCCTTAGCAACTGTGATAGTTACCGGTTGTTAAGGATGCCGGTGGCCGCCCACTCCTTACCGACCAGTTAAAATAATACACATTCCTTAAATATCCCATGCCTGGACCACTACTTAATTACCGCAAGCATTTAATGATTTTATGTAATTCTGTGAATTGAGTTTAACGCCTGTTCATGCGGGATTCACTAACCGTTTGTTTTTTTCAGCGTTTCGCGGTAAATACTACAAAACGGTATCGCGAATTGACAGCTTCAGGATCGCATGCGATAGTTAGGCAAAATGTGTCTGGACACCTAAATACCGCATGCAAGATGCTTTTGTGAATGGAGACCAATGTAACTCTGTATAAATAGCCGTACCTGGAATTTTATTTTTATTTTTTTTTAATCAAGAAAGGTTTTTATTGAACATTTAACAAATCACAACAGTTTCCATAATGCAAGAACTCACAAGGATATCTCTCCACATGTTTACTGTAAGTACATGTTTGCATACGACATCACAACATTACATTGACTGGGGTCAGTACCTATAGAGGGGGTAACCTATCATGGGCAAGGTAAAATTCTAGACATTACCAGCTCTCTAGGGCTCAAACCGGGAGTATCCAGCCATTGGGAGCAAATTCTCTCGAGCATGCTCGGGCTCCCTCTGTGCTGATATATATAATTCTCCAGAATGAGGGTCTTCCCCATGTGTATGATCCATGTAGCGGCCTTGGGAGGTACCGTAGACTTCCAACCCAGGAGAATCAGCTTTCTAGCCTGAAATAGGGCTCTAGAGACTGCGATTCTGGTCGGCTCCTCGGGAATCACATCCTCTTAGGACCCCTAGCAAGCAGCAGAGGGTGGTCGATGGGGATAGTTGTCTGAAACACTCCATTAAGCGTGTTCACCACCTCACCCCAGTATCTATGGAGCTTTGGACATCTGTACAGGAGATGAATAAGGCCACCTCTGTGCCGATGGCACCGGCCGCACAATGGGTCCGGCCTCCTGCCCATCTTATGGAGTTTTGTCGGGGTATAGTGGGCCCTCAAGAGGATGTACAACTGGGACGGAATTTTTCCTTAAATGGCAAATCTTCCACCCTTTGGTACTCATCAAGATGACAATGACTTGCCGGTTGGATCGCCCCCAATAACATGTAGGTTAATGTGCCATATATACCCTATTTATCGGCGTATAACATGGGCCGGCGTATAACACGCACCCCAAGTTTAGGAGGGAAATTTAAGGGAAAAAAACTTACATTTAAATGCCCATTAATGCAGCCTTATCAGTGTCCATCTGAAGCCTTGTCAGTGTAATTTGCAGCCTTGTCATGCAGCCTGTCCATCATTGCAGCCTTGTCATGCAGCCTGTAAATCATTGCAGCCTTGTCATGCAGCCTGTCCATCATTGTAGCCTTGTCATGCAGCCTGTCCTTCATGCAACCTGTCCATCATGGCAGCCTTGTCATGCAGCCTGTAAATCATTGCAGCCTTGTCATGCAGCCTGTCCGTCATTGCAGCCTTGTCATGCAGCCTGTCCATCATTGCAGCCTTGTCATGCAGCCTGTAAATCATTGCAGCCTTGTCATGCAGCCTGTCCATCATTGTAGCCTTGTCATGCAGCCTGTCCTTCATGCAACCTGTCCATCATGGCAGCCTTGTCATGCAGCCTGTAAATCATTGCAGCCTTGTCATGCAGCCTGTCCGTCATTGCAGCCTTGTCATGCAGCCTGTCCATCATTGCAGCCTTGTCATGCAGCCTGTCCATCATTGCAGCCTTGTCATGCAGCCTGTCCATCATTGCAGCCTTGTCATGCAGCCTGTCCTTCATGCAGCCTTGTCATGCAGCCTGTCCTTCATGCAGCCTTGTTATGCAGCCTGTCCTTCATGCAGCCTGTCCTTCATGCAGCCTTGTCATGCAGCCTGTCCTTCATGCAGCCTGTCCGTCATTGCAGCCTTGTCATGCAGCCTGTCCGTCATTGCAGCCTTGTGCATTGTTGTCAGCTTTTATTTTTATCCTGTGTATCTCAGCGGCGCCCGGTAGTTCTCGGCCGCCTTCGGGCCGCTCTCGGCGGCTTTCGGCCTCCTTTGGCCGTACTCGGGGGCTTTCGGCCTCTCTCGGCCCTCCTCTGCGGTTTTCAGCCTCTGAGAAGGGCCGAAGGCGGCTGAAAGCCCCCCAGAGCCCAAAAGAAAAAACGCTCAGAAAACGCGGAGGATTGGCGTATAACATGCACCCGCGATTTTCCCCTGATTTTAAGTGCGCGTTATACGCCGATAAATACAGTGTATGTATATATATATATATATATATATATATATATATATATATATATATATGGGTGATCCAACTGATCAGACTTTGGGTAGTAATCGTCCTGGTCTGTGACCGTACACTTGACCAACACTGGCTTTGTATTCAGCTATTGTTTTGTAATTTGTAAAACTTCAATTTAAAAATGTATTGACACGAAGAAAAAAAAAAAATCTGCTATCCAAATGGAAAGTTTACAAAGCTAAGAAAGTAACGATGAAAAGATCACTTTTTGGACATCCTTCTTTTACCTTTTGTCTCGGATTCTCTTCGTAACCCTAAAGTTTGAAGTTAATGCCGATGCAAGCGCTGCTATTTTCCCATCGCCGTGTAATCCAGCCCCCGCTTCGTGGAGACCCCTCGGTGAGATCCCTGAACACCGGCAATCAATAAAGTTAATTAGTAGTGATTAATGGAGCCGCATTAATTGTTGACTCCTAGAATTACAAGAGAGGATGAACAACACCGATGGAAGAGTTAAACCTCGGAGTGCTGACGAGTTCACTTGCTGAGGAGACAAAGGTGGATTCGTTATCTCCATCACTGGCCCTGGAAAGGTCTACAATGCAGATGAGATCGTCCGCCAGTAGTTCACCATCAGTTGTAGAATATCATATCCCAGTCATGCTGGTATTAGTAGTCCCATTCAAGATGGAGAGGAAGTCAAATCATCCGAATCACTTTTTTTAGCCCTTTCCTGCCAGAGCAATTTTTGAATTTTTTTTTTGCATGCAAAGTTTAGGAAATCATTTTAGACCTGAAGATTGCACCAAACGCCCCCCCCCACCCCCACCCCCCAAACATTATAGATCTTCTGAAAGCAGAGACCCTAGCACTGGGGTCTCCAAACTGTGGCCCATGGGCCAGATGTGGTCATTCCTTGCCTTTATCCAGTCCTTGGGGCATCATGCTATCTAGTGACACCAATTATGGGGTACCATTCCTCCCAGATGACACCGATGATGGGACATTATTCCTCCAACAGACGCCAATAATGGGGCATCATTCCTCAAACTGACACCAATGATGGGGCACTATTCGTTCTATTGACACCAATGATGGGACACTATTCCTCCCACTGACACCAATGATGGGGCACTATTCCTCCCACTGACACCAATGATGAGGCACTATTCCCCCCCCTGATATCAATGATGGGGCACTATTCCTCCCCCTAATATTAATGATGGGGCACTATTCCTCCCACTGACACTAATGATGGGGCACTATTCCTCCCACTGACACCAATGATAGGGCACTATTCCTCCCACTGACACCAATGATGGGGCACTATTTCTCCCACTGACCCCAATGGTAAGGCACTATTCCTCCCCCTAATACCAATGATAGGGCACTATTCCTCCCACTGACACCAATGATAGGGCACTATTCCTCCCACTGACACCAATGATGGGGCACTATTCCTCCCACTGATACCAATGATGGGACACTATTCCTTTCACTGATACCAATGATGGGGCACTATTCCTCCCACTTATACCAATGATGGGGCACCACTCCTCCCACATGACACCAATGATGGACTACGATTCCTCCAACAGACACCAATAATGGGGCACAACTCCTCCCACTGATACCAATGATGGACACTATTCCACCCACTGATACCAATGATGGGGCACTATTCCTCCCACTAATACCAATGATGGGGCATTTCCCCCCCTATTGACACCAATGATGAGGCAATATTTCTTCAACTGATACCAATGATGAGGCACCATTCCTCCCACATGACACCAATGATGGACTACCATTCCACCAACTGACACCAATAATGGGGCACTATTCTTCCCACTAATACCAATGATGAGACACTATTCCTCCCACTGATAAAAATGATGGGGCACTATTCCTTCCACTGATACCAACAATAGGGCACTATTCCATTCAATAAAACTAATGATGGGGCTCATATCCAACACAATGGCATTTTCTAATCCCACTGGTCACAGTCCAGCCCCTCTAAAGCCTCAAGGACAGTAAACAAGCACTTTGTTCAGATAGTTTGGAGACCCCCGCCCTAGAGAATAAAATGGTGGTAATTGCAATTTTTATGTCACACAATATTAGCGCAAACGTTTATAATTGTCAAAATTACTGGAAAAAGAATTGCTACAGTTAATTTTAGGGCACAAAAATTCAATAAATGGCCCAATTTCTTGGTGAAATATAAAAGGTTTCTATCGAGTAAATAGATTCCCAACATGTCAAGGCTTAAAATTGTATGCGCCCGTAAAACAGTGAAAAATTTTGGTACACTGTATTTTCCATAAGCGACGCCTTAAAAGCCCCTACAGGTCATCAGTTTAGAGCAGTGGTCCCCAAACTGTGGCCTGGGGGGTCAGATGCGGACCTTTGATTGCGTTCATCCGGCCTTTGAGGCACTTTTTCATCCACAGATACCAACAATGGGGCTTAATCCCCCCCCCCCACTGACACCAATGAAGGGGGCACAATTCGTCCCAATGATACCAGCGATTGGGCACTATTCCTCCCACTGACACCAACAATGGGGTCCAATGACATCAATGATGGGGTGCAATTCCTCCCAAAGACACTAACAATAGGGTCCAATGACATTAATGTTGGGGTGCAATTCCTCCCAATGACACCAACAATAGGGTCCAATGACATCAATAATGGGGTGCAATTCCTCCCAATAACACCAGCAATGAGGTCCAATGACATCAATAATGGGGTGCAATTCCTCCCAATGACACCAGCAATGAGGTCCAATGACATCAATAATGGGGTGCAATTCCTCCCAATGACACCAGCAATGAGGTCCAATGACATCAATGATGGGGTGCAATTCCTCCCAATGACACCAGCAATGAGGTCCAATGACATCAATAATGGGGTGCAATTCCTCCCAATAACACCAGCAATGAGGTCCAATGACATCAATAATGGGGTGCAATTCCTCCCAATGACACCAGCAATGAGGTCCAATGACATCAATAATGGGGTGCAATTCCTCCCAATAACACCAGCAATGAGGTCCAATGACATCAATAATGGGGTGCAATTCCTCCCAATGACACCAACAATGTGACCCAATAATATCAGTGATGGGGTGCAATTCTTTCCACTAAAACAAATTATGGGGCAATATTTTTTTTCCCACCGATGTTGGGACCTTTTCTACTCCCAATGGCTACAGTCTGCCCACCCCCCCCCCCAAAGTCTTCAGCACAGTAAACTAGCCCTTTGTTTAAAAAATTTGGGGACCCCCGGTTTAGAGTTAAAGAGTAACTCCACTTTTGTTGAGAAAAAAAAAACCCTCCCCTCTGAGTGATCTCTGTACATTGCAGGGATCTTAACAAACGTTGTTGCAGATTGCTTCCTTTTGTTATTCTGAAGGAAAAGCTGTTTGTTTCTCTGTGTCCATGGGCAGAGTGCATGTGAATGTGAATGGGAGCGATTTTATAATTACCAATCAGCTGCTGCACCTGCAGGGCTCTAATCGCAAAAGGCGGCAGGGACTGCATCCCTTTTAGATGTGGTTTCCCTTTGAGAGTATTACACCAAAAAATAAATTTTTGTTGCAGGGGATGCCCAAAATCGGACTTGTAATTTAGTGCAGACTTCTGGGAAAATCAGTGAGCCAATCACACAAGCAGGAAATTATATTTTTGGGGTGGGGGCGGGGGCGGGGGCGTTCTAAATACCATCTGTGTACAGATCACCTCCAGGCGGCCATATTGTATTTACACAAAATGACAGAGCTGCAGACTGAAAAGGAAAAGGTCATTTTTAATAACACTCAATTACAAGATGACTTGTGTAGCGATTGTATACGCTATATTATTATTTCTTTATTTGCTATTTCTTTTTTTCCCACGAAAGTGGATTTACCCTTTAACAGTGAATGATGGGCCTAGAATTATTGCTCTCACTCAATCATTGCCCTCACTGGCAATATGTAACATGTGCAGCGCAATCAATGTTTTCACACATAGGCGCCCACAATTACTGCGTCGCTTTCACTCGCAGACCACTAGCCTGAGAGACCCAGGGATTGTGGGATATGTAGTTTCTTCACAGGAAGTGTCAGTTCTCACACTGCAGATAGAGGTTGTCCATCAACCTGTGCAGTACCATGCCTCATGTTTGAACATAAACAGAAATTTCTGACACCAGAATGCGAAGAGTTACTCTACTAGAGGCTGGGTGTGCAGGGCAACCGATGACACCATGAGACTACATGATAAATACACGTCTTATGCAGGTGGAAACACAACGTGCAGGTAGGGAGGTTTATAACGCCTTTAAAGTGGTTGTAAACCCTTACAAACCACTTTGACCTACAGGCAAGCCTAGATTAAGGCTTACCTGTAGGTCCAAGAAATATAGTTGCCGAAAGACAGGCACCGCTGTCTACAGCACATGCGCCATAGACAGCGGCGCGCAGGCGCACTGAGAGCGCCGCTGTCAACGGCGATATGCTGCGAGTGGCGGCTCCTGTGCGCATGCGCAGGAGTGACGTCATCGCGGCTTCGCGGAATGACAGCGGTGGAGCAGCGAGACCCCACCGAGAAGACGGACGCTCCGGACTGCAGGGGACAGCGGTGACTTTGCTGGCTCCTGTGTCAGGTAAGTGACACATAATGGACTACTATGTGATGCGATGCATAGTAGCCCATTAGGGTTTACTTCCTCTTTAAACTTCAGTCCTTCAGTAATCTTTTCATCTATTAAATCTTCTGCCCTTGTTGTTGTTTTAACTTTGGATAATAAAACATTTTTTTTTCTGCCAGTAAATCCCTTACACAGCCCACTTCCTGTTTCCTGTCTGGTCATTGGCCTAGGCTTATGACATCATGCACAGCTCTCTCTCTCTCTCTCACTCTCGTGAGAGTTTGCCAGGAAGGGAGGGGGGGAGTCATAAGAGGGCCAATTAGAGCTGCAGAGCTGGAGGTGTGCCTTTTTGCGTAAATCCAGGAAGTGGACAGGCAGCAGCTTCAGCTGCCCACAGTTAAAATGGCTGCAGCCCGACTCAGTGGAGGGAGATTTCTGCAGCGTATTTTGCAACTACAGAATCGCAGTATATATAAAATAAATAAGTGGTTGGAGGGAAGCTTCAGAATGGCAAAGATGTTTTTATTATAAATAATCTGAGAAGACTGCAGTTCCTCTTTAAAGAGGAAGTAAACCCTGATGAGTTTACTTCCTCTTTGATTCCCTGCAAAGGTAAACCCTGATGAGTTTACTTCCTCTTTTTTTCCCTGCAAAGGCAAAGCATAATGGACTACTATGTATCGCATCGCATAGTAGTCCATTATGTGTCACTTACCTGACACAGGAGCCAGCGATGTCACCGCTGTCCCCTGTAGTCCGCCGCATCCATCTTGCTGGTGGCGTCTCGCAGCTCCGCCGCTGTCATTCGGCGAAGCCGCGATGACGTCACTCCCGCGCATGCGCACGGGAGTCGACAAATGCGGCAGCTCCATTCTTGGAACTGCCGCGTTCAGTGCGCCGTAGACAGCGGTGCCCGTTTTCGGGCAAATATCTCCTAAACCATATAGGTTTAGGAGATATTGCTTGGACCTACAGGTAAGCCTTAATCTAGGCTTACCTGTAGGTCAAAGTGCTTTGTAAGGGTTTACAACCACTTTAAAAACGTTGTACTTGGTGCAAGTTACTGTATTTACTGGGCAGTATTCAGAGATTACTCATTGGGAGGTCAATGGGCTCAGACGCAGTTTTAATGCATTAAGAATAAAACGATATTTATTGCGGTACACTTTTTTTTATTTTTTATTGTTCACATCTCTGTCAACTAAGCAAATCGATATGAATTTTATATTACTACTGTTTGCAGAGATCATTTTTACAATGTTTCTGTAACTGGAGTCATTCGTTCGGTATGATTAGAGGCACGGGGCCTTAGCTATGAAAGCTGAAGGGAAGCAATGTATCAATTTTTCTCATTGGATTCCCATCAGATTACATCACTCCCAACTGTCCCTGATTTGGAGCAATGTCCCTCTGTCCCTCATTCCTCCTCATTTGTCCCTCATTTTGGTCTGATCTATATAGTTGTATATAAAATGCACTTTTTATCTTTCAAAAAGTGTTTCCCAGCGCTAAACCTTTCATCCAAATTCTAAATTGCTGCATTTGTAAATTTTAAAAGCCAATATAAAGGAAAAGTAGTGGTAAAAAAAAATCCCTTGTGGATTTAGTTAACTTTTTATTTTTTTTGGTTAATTCTCCTTTAAGGGGGTGTGGCGGGGGGGCGTGTCCTATGCCTACATACGTTTACTAATAGGTGTCTCTCATTCCCATCTCAAAAATGTTGGGAGGTGTGAGCTTAAAATTACAGTGGGACCTCGGATTACGAGCATAATGCGTTCCAGGAGAATGCTTGTAATCCAAAGCACTCGCACAAGCGAGTTTCCCCATAGAAGTCAATGGAAACAAAGATAATTCGTTCCGCATTGACTTCTATTGCATGCAATACTGCATGTGGCCAGAGGTGGGGGGGGCGCCGGAGAGACTCGGAAATACTTGGAGAGCAGTTGGATGCATATTGGGGAATGGAGTATTTCCGAGTGTTTCTGAACAGCTTTGAGTGTCACTGGCAGTGGTGGGACAAGACCATCCAAAGCCCAGGGCAAACCTGCCAAATTGCGCCCCCACCCCTCCCCTCCCCACAAAAAAAAAATATTGCCACTCTAAGATATTACTTTTATAGCATAAACCCCCAAAATCCCCCCTTCTAGCACAAATCCTCTTCTCCCATCCCTCTTCTTCCCAACACAAATCCCCCGCCCCCCCCCCCAAATCACCACTCCTAGCACGCCTCCCCCAAATTTGCCCTCCTAGAACAATTCTTACCCCCTGACTCCAGTTCGTAACACAAATCCCCCTCCCCCAGCCTCCTTGTGGTGCCCCCCTATCTCACACGATACCACAGTGCCCAGGGCAGCCCCCCCCCTGCCCACCCCTTGTCCCGGCCCTGGTCACCGGCGCCCCCCCCCCGCCCCTCTGGCCAAATGTGGTACCACCCACCGCAGAGGCTTGAATCCTGCTCGTTTTGCGAGACAACACTCGCAAACTGAGTCAGGATTTAAAAAAATACATATTTTCACCAGATGATCCAGCCAGCAAGTCTGTTGCAAAATGCTTCAGTTTACATGAATGAGACAAACCATTTACTACTGGCGAGGGGGGTATGTAAAACCTTTATCCCAATAAGAAAAAAAAAAAAAGCTGTTTGCTGTAACTGATTATAAAGTGTGAGCTGGAGTTTGGCTTCAATTTGTTAGTGTATCTCAATCTTCTAATCCAATCAACACTCCTCTCCCCTAGACTGACAATGTTGCTGTCCAAAGATGACCTCTGTGCTCCTTCATCCAGAGTGGAGAGGCACAGGAGGTTAGAGCTGGGCGAACAGTTCATGCCAAGCAAAAGTTTGGCCCCAACACCGCCTGTTTCGCCACCTGTTTGGCGAACACCTGAATTTGCGGGGATGTTTGCCCCGCCGAGCCCCCGATGTTGCATAGTGCATAGCTGGTTGTTAAGGAGTGGGCTGGGAAGACAGCCAATGTGTCCCTCACGACGAATGAGTCATCAGCTGTCAACGGGCTTCCCCGCTGACAGCTGAATGAAAAAAAAAAGCATTGCAATTGAAAAATGCAAAAAAAAAATGGTGTGGGGTCCTCCCCCCAGTCGGGACCAAGCCCTTATCCGAACATGTAGCTTGGCAGGTCTGGAAAGGGACGATGACGAGTGAGTGCCCTGCCCCCAACCAAACCAGGCCACATGCCCCCCAACATGGGGGGGGGGTGTTGCTTTTGAGCAAATTGGGTCTGGTATTATGGATTTTAGTGGAACTGGCCTGGAACTGGCCAGATCACCAAGTGAAAACAGAGGGGAAAAAAAACAAAAAAACTAAAAACTAATGCAGCCACCACATCATCTAATGATTGGTAAGCTACAATACATTACATTTTTGGTTTTGGCTTCAATATTGCTTTAGAAAAAATAGAACCAAACCATTATAGTCTCCATTCCTTAACCGCTTTACGACCGTTGCATGACGATATACGTTGGCAGAATGGCACGGGTGGGCAAAAGGGCCTACAGGTACGTCCCCTTAAAGAAGCGCCACTGCGGGCACCCGCCGCGTTCTCCGTGACTGCGGGTCCCGCGGACTCGAAATCCGCCGGGGTGTCCGTGATCGTGTCACAGAGAGGTAGAATGGAGAGATACTTTTTGTAAACAAGGCATTTCCCACGTTCTGCCTTGTGACATGACAGAGATCACTGCTCCCTGTCATGGGGATCAGTGATCGCTGTCATGTGATTCGAAGCCCCACCCCCCCACAGTTAGAATCACTCCCTAGGACGCACTTAACCCCTTCATCGCCCCCCTAGTGTTTAACCCCCTCCCTGCCAATGTCATTTACACAATAATCAGTGCATTTTTATAGCACTGATCGCTGTATAAATGACAATGGTCCAAAAATAGTGTCAAAAGTGTCCAATGTGTCCGCCATAATGACAGTCACGATAAAAAAAAAATCGCAGATCGCTCCCATTACTAATAAAAAAAAGAAAAAATTATAATAAAAATGCCATAAAACTATCCTCTATTTTGTAGACGCTATAACGTTTGCGCAAACCAATCGATATACGCTTATTGCGATTTTTTTTTTTTTTTTACCAAAAATATGTAGAAGAATACGTATCGGCCTAAACCGTGAAATAGGTTTTTGGGGGATATTTATTATAGCAAAAAGTAAAAAAATATTGCTTTTTTTTCTCAAAATTGTCGCTCTTTTTTTGTTTATATTGCAAAAAATAAAAACCGCAGAGGTGATCAAATACCGCCAAAATAAAGCTCTATTTGTGGGGGTAAAAAAAGGACATCAATTTTGTTTGGGGTGCAACGTTGCACGACGACGCAAAAAAGTGCTCTGGTCAGGAAGGGGGGTCAAATCTTTAAAATTCATGAAAATGTCCCTTTTCCCCAAAAATTGCGTTTGAAACACAGGTGCACATAAAATATTACAACAACCACCATTTTATTCTCCAGATTCTCTGCTAAAAAAAATAGATAAAAAATAAATATATATATATATATATATATATATATATATATATATATATATTAGCAGAGAATCCGCAGAGTATATATACATATATATATATATATATATATATATATAACGTTTGGGGGTTCTAAGTAATTTTCTAGCAAAAAATAGGGATTTTAACTTGTAAACACCAAATGTCAGAAATAGGCTTAGTCATGAAAGGGTTAAACAAAGGACAGTATTTTCAGCACTGGACAGCTCCCTGTACAAACCACTAATATACAGGACGAGACGCTGAATTATTGAGATATTTTCATGCAGCAATGTGGTAGATTCGATATTTACGAGTCTTCCTGGGTTAGAAATATGGTAACATTAGTAAGTACCGTATACCGTATAACACGCACTTTTTTCCCCTTAAAAGCAGGGGAAAATCGTGGGTGCGTGTTATACGCCGATCCCTCAAAATTCTGAGCCTTTGGGCGGCTTTCAGCCGCCTTCGGCTCTTCAAGGCGACTTTCGGCCGCCTTCAGCCATTATCGGCGGCTTTCGGCCATCTTCGGCCATTCTCGGCAGCTTTCGGCCGCCTCCGGCTCTTCTCGGCGGCCGAAAGCTGCAGAGAATGGCCGAAGGCGGCCGAAAGCTGCCAAGAAGAGCCGAAGGCGGCCGAAAGCTGGCAAGAAGAGCCGAAGGCGGCCGGAGGCCCGCCGAGAACTACCGCATGCCGCCGAGATACACATCCGGCTCTGGCGGCGCCATTTAAAAAAAATAAAATACAAATAGCAAATAAAATAGACACGGCTGCAATGGGGGACAAGGCTGCATAAGGCTGCAATGGGGGACAAGGCTGCAGATGACACTGATGGGCATATAAATGTAAGTTTTTTTTTCCCCTTAAACTTCCCTCCTAAAAGTTTTTTTCCTTAAAATTCCCTCCTAAACCTGGTTTGCGTGTTATACGCCGACGCATGTTATACGCCGATAAATACGGTATATAATTTGGTGCTGTATGTAGTGCAACCAGACTTAGTGGAGGTCTTAATACCCGAATATTAAATATAATGTCCTGTCTTACACCAGTGATGGTGAGATTGTTACTATGGACCCTTTTCTTTATAGAGAATCTGGAGAACTAATACATTTATCATAAACGTGACCCTAAACAATATCCTTATTCTCCAAAAATAATCCATACATATCCTCTACTTCAAGGGGTCTGAAAACTTTCTAAAGAAAGGGCCAGTTTACTGTCCTTCAGACGTTATAGGGGGACCGGACTGTAGCCATTGAGAGTATAAAATGTCCCGGCATCAGTAGGACTAAACAACGTCCCATCTTTGGTGTCAGTCAGAGAAATATTGCCCCATCATTGGTGTCATTGGGATGAATTGCGCCCCATCATTGGTGTCATTGAGCCCCATTGTTGGTGTCACTGGGAATGGGAAGAATTGTGCACCATCATTGGTGTCATTAGCCCCGTTGTTGTTCTCATGAGGCCCCATTGTTGGTGTCATTTGGCCCCATTGTTGGTGTCACTAGGAGGAATCATCTAGCCCATCGGTCGCCGACCGCCGACCAGGAGAAAATTTTGGTGGTCCCCCAGGGTTCTTTTGCAAATTAACATTGTGGCGGATGTTGATCTCAATGCGCGCTAACAGTCAACACTGTCAGAGTGCATTGATACCAGATGCCTCCTCTGTCCTACTGGGGAAGGGGGCAGAGAGCTGGAGCATTGTGTGTATAAGGCAGCAGTGTGATCCAAGGGGAGGGGGGCAGAGAGCCAGAGCATTGTGTGTATAAGGCAGCAGTGTGATCAAGGGGGAGGGAGAGAGCCGGAGCATTGTGTGTATAAGGCAGCAGTGTGATCCAGGGGGAGGGGTCAGAGAGCAAGAGCATTATTAGTATAAGGCAGCAGTGTGACCCAGGGGAGGGCAGCAGAGAGCCGGAGCATTGTGTGTATAAGGCAGTAGTGTAATCCAGGGGGAGGAGGGCAGAGAGCCGGAACATTGTGTGTATAAGGCAGCAGTGTGATCGGGGGGGGGGGGGCAGAGAGCCAGAGCATTGTGTGAATAAGGCAGCAGTGTGATCCAGGGTGAGAGGGCAGAGAGCCAGAGCATTGTGTGTATAAGGCAGCAGTGTGATCTAGACGGAGGGGGCAGAGAGACAGATAATTGTGTGTATAAGGCAGCAGTGTAATGCAGGGGGGGGGGAGAGCAGAGAGCTGGAGCATTTTGTGTATGAAGCAGCAGTGTGATCCAGGGGGAGGGGGCAGAGAGCTGGAGCATTGTGTGTATGAAGCAGCAGTGTGATCCGGGGGAGGGGGGCAGAGAGTCGGAGCATTGTGTGTATGAAGCAGCAGTGTGATCCGGAGGGAGGGGGCAGAGAGTCGGAGCATTGTGTGTATGAAGCAGCAGTGTGATCCGGGGGGAGGGGGGCAGAGAGTCGGAGCATTGTGTGTATGAAGCAGCAGTGTGATCCGGGGGGAGGAGAGCAGAGAGTCGGAGCATTGTGTGTATGAAGCAGCAGTGTGATCCGGGGGGAGGGGGGCAGAGAGTCGGAGCATTGTGTGTATGAAGCAGCAGTGTGATCCGGGGGGAGGGGGGCAGAGAGTCGGAACATTGTGTGTATGAAGCAGCAGTGTGATCCGGGGGGAGGGGGGCAGAGAGTCGGAGCATTGTGTGTATGAAGCAGCAGTGTGATCCGGGGGAGGGGGGCAGAGAGTCGGAGCATTGTGTGTATGAAGCAGCATTGTGATCTGGGGGGAGAGGGGCAGAGAGTCGGAGCATTGTGTGTATGAAGCAGCAGTGTGATCCGGGGGGAGGGGGGCAGAGAGTGTCCGATGTGTCCGCCATAATGACAGTCACGATAAAAAAAAATCGCAGATCGCTCCCATTACTAATAAAAAAAAGAAAAAATTATAATAAAAATGCCATAAAACTATCCTCTATTTTGTAGACGCTATAACGTTTGCGCAAACCAATCAATATACGCTTATTGCGATTTTTTTTTTTTTTTTACCAAAAATATGTAGAAGAATACGTATCGGCCTAAACCGTGAAATAGGTTTTTGGGGGATATTTATTATAGCAAAAAGTAAAAAAATATTGCTTTTTTTTCTCAAAATTGTCGCTCTTTTTTTGTTTATATTGCAAAAAATAAAAACCGCAGAGGTGATCAAATACCGCCAAAATAAAGCTCTATTTGTGGGGGTAAAAAAAGGACATCAATTTTGTTTGGGGTGCAACGTTGCACGACGACGCAAAAAAGTGCTCTGGTCAGGAAGGGGGGTAAAATCTTTAAAATTCATGAAAATGTCCCTTTTCCCCAAAAATTGCGTTTGAAACACAGGTGCACATAAAATATTGCAACAACCACCATTTTATTCTCCAGATTCTCTGCTAAAAAAATAGATAAAAAATTAATATATATATATATATATATATTAGCAGAGAATCCGCAGAGTATATATACATATATATATATATATATATATATATATATATATATATATATATATATATAACGTTTGGGGGTTCTAAGTAATTTTCTAGCAAAAAATAGGGATTTTAACTTGTAAACACCAAATGTCAGAAATAGGCTTAGTCATGAAAGGGTTAAACAAAGGACAGTATTTTCAGCACTGGACAGCTCCCTGTACAAACCACTAATATACGGGACGAGACGCTGAATTATTGAGATATTTTCATGCAGCAACGTGGTAGATTCGATATTTACGAGTCTTCCTGGGTTAGAAATATGGTAACATTAGTAAGTACCGTATACCGTATAACACGCACTTTTTTCCCCTTAAAAGCAGGGGAAAATCGTGGGTGCGTGTTATACGCCAATCCCTCGAAATTCTGAGCCTCTGGGCGGCTTTCAGCCGCCTTCGGCTCTTCAAGGCGATTTTCGGCCGCCTTCAGCCATTATCGGCGGCTTTCGGACATCTTCGGCCATTCTCGGCAGCTTTCGGCCGCCTCCGGCTCTTCTCGGCGGCCGAAAGCTGCAGAGAATGGCCGAAGGCGGCCGAAAGCTGCCAAGAAGAGCCGAAGGCGGCCGAAAGCTGGCAAGAAGAGCCGAAGGCGGCCGGAGGCCCGCCGAGAACTACCGCATGCCGCCGAGATACACATCCGGCTCTGGCGGCGCCATTTAAAAAAAATAAAATACAAATAGCAAATAAAATAGACACGGCTGCAATGGGGGACAAGGCTGCATAAGGCTGCAATGGGGGACAAGGCTGCAGATGACACTGATGGGCATATAAATGTAAGTTTTTTTTTCCCCTTAAACTTCCCTCCTAAAAGTTTTTTTCCTTAAAATTCCCTCCTAAACCTGGTTTGCGTGTTATACGCCGACGCATGTTATACGCATGTTATACGCCGATAAATACGGTATATAATTTGGTGCTGTATGTAGTGCAACCAGACTTAGTGGAGGTCTTAATACCCGAATATTAAATATAATGTCCTGTCTTACACCAGTGATGGTGAGATTGTTACTATGGACCCTTTTCTTTATAGAGAATCTGGAGAACTAATACATTTATCATAAACGTGACCCTAAACAATATCCTTATTCTCCAAAAATAATCCATACATATCCTCTACTTCAAGGGGTCTGAAAACTTTCTAAAGAAAGGGCCAGTTTACTGTCCTTCAGACGTTATAGGGGGACCGGACTGTAGCCATTGAGAGTATAAAATGTCCCGGCATCAGTAGGACTAAACAACGTCCCATCTTTGGTGTCAGTCAGAGAAATATTGCCCCATCATTGGTGTCATTGGGATGAATTGCGCCCCATCATTGGTGTCATTGAGCCCCATTGTTGGTGTCACTGGGAATGGGAAGAATTGTGCACCATCATTGGTGTCATTAGCCCCGTTGTTGTTCTCATGAGGCCCCATTGTTGGTGTCATTTGGCCCCATTGTTGGTGTCACTAGGAGGAATCATCTAGCCCATCGGTCGCCGACCGCCGACCAGGAGAAAATTTTGGTGGTCCCCCAGGGTTCTTTTGCAAATTAACATTGTGGCGGATGTTGATCTCAATGCGCGCTAACAGTCAACACTGTCAGAGTGCATTGATACCAGATGCCTCCTCTGTCCTACTGGGGAAGGGGGCAGAGAGCTGGAGCATTGTGTGTATAAGGCAGCAGTGTGATCCAAGGGGAGGGGGGCAGAGAGCCAGAGCATTGTGTGTATAAGGCAGCAGTGTGATCAAGGGGGAGGGAGAGAGCCGGAGCATTGTGTGTATAAGGCAGCAGTGTGATCCAGGGGGAGGGGTCAGAGAGCAAGAGCATTATTAGTATAAGGCAGCAGTGTGACCCAGGGGAGGGCAGCAGAGAGCCGGAGCATTGTGTGTATAAGGCAGTAGTGTAATCCAGGGGGAGGAGGGCAGAGAGCCGGAACATTGTGTGTATAAGGCAGCAGTGTGATCGGGGGGGGGGGGGCAGAGAGCCAGAGCATTGTGTGAATAAGGCAGCAGTGTGATCCAGGGTGAGAGGGCAGAGAGCCAGAGCATTGTGTGTATAAGGCAGCAGTGTGATCTAGACGGAGGGGGCAGAGAGACAGATAATTGTGTGTATAAGGCAGCAGTGTAATGCAGGGGGGGGGGAGAGCAGAGAGCTGGAGCATTTTGTGTATGAAGCAGCAGTGTGATCCAGGGGGAGGGGGCAGAGAGCTGGAGCATTGTGTGTATGAAGCAGCAGTGTGATCCGGGGGAGGGGGGCAGAGAGTCGGAGCATTGTGTGTATGAAGCAGCAGTGTGATCCGGAGGGAGGGGGCAGAGAGTCGGAGCATTGTGTGTATGAAGCAGCAGTGTGATCCGGGGGGAGGGGGGCAGAGAGTCGGAGCATTGTGTGTATGAAGCAGCAGTGTGATCCGGGGGGAGGAGAGCAGAGAGTCGGAGCATTGTGTGTATGAAGCAGCAGTGTGATCCGGGGGAGGGGGGCAGAGAGTCGGAGCATTGTGTGTATGAAGCAGCATTGTGATCTGGGGGGAGAGGGGCAGAGAGTCGGAGCATTGTGTGTATGAAGCAGCAGTGTGATCCGGGGGGAGGGGGGCAGAGAGTCGGAGCATTGTGTGTATGAGGCAGCAGTGTGATCTGGGGGGAGGGGGGCAGAGAGTCGGAGCATTGTGTGTATGAGGCAGCAGTGTGATCCGGGGGGAGGGGGGCAGAGAGTCGGAGCATTGTGTGTATGAGGCAGCAGTGTGATCCGGAGGGAGGGGGCAGAGAGTCGGAGCATTGTGTGTATGAAGCAGCAGTGTGATCCGGGGGGAGGGGGGCAGAGAGTCGGAGCATTGTGTGTATGAAGCAGCAGTGTGATCCGGGGGGAGGGGGGCAGAGAGTCGGAGCATTGTGTGTATGAAGCAGCAGTGTGATCTGGGGGGGGGGGGGCAGAGAGTCGGAGCATTGTGTGTATGAAGCAGCAGTGTGATCCGGGGGGAGGGGGGCAGAGAGTCGGAGCATTGTGTGTATGAGGCAGCAGTGTGATCCGGAGGGAGGGGGCAGAGAGTCGGAGCATTGTGTGTATGAAGCAGCAGTGTGATCCGGGGGGAGGGGGGCAGAGAGTCGGAGCATTGTGTGTATGAAGCAGCAGTGTGATCCGGGGGAGGGGGGCAGAGAGTCGGAGCATTGTGTGTATGAAGCAGCAGTGTGATCTGGGGGGAGGGGGGCAGAGAGTCGGATCATTGTGTGTATGAAGCAGCAGTGTGATCCGGGGGGAGGGGGGCAGAGAGTCGGAGCATTGTGTGTATGAGGCAGCAGTGTGATCCGGGGGGAGGGGGGCAGAGAGTCGGAGCATTGTGTGTATGAAGCAGCAGTGTGATCCGGGGGGAGGGGGGCAGAGAGTCGGAGCATTGTGTGTATGAAGCAGCAGTGTGATCCGGGGGGAGGGGGGCAGAGAGTCGGAGCATTGTGTGTATGAAGCAGCAGTGTGATCCGGGGGGAGGGGGGCAGAGAGTCGGAGCATTGTGTGTATGAAGCAGCAGTGTGATCTGGGGGGAGGGGGGGCAGAGAGTCGGAGCATTGTGTGTATGAAGCAGCAGTGTGATCCGGGGGGAGGGGGGCAGAGAGTCGGAGCATTTTGTGTATGAGGCAGCAGTGTGATCCGGGGGGAGGGGGGCAGAGAGTCGGAGCATTGTGTGTATGAGGCAGCAGTGTGATCTGGGGGGAGGGGGGCAGAGAGTCGGAGCATTGTGTGTATGAGGCAGCAGTGTGATCCGGGGGGAGGGGGGCAGAGAGTCGGAGCATTGTGTGTATGAGGCAGCAGTGTGATCCGGAGGGAGGGGGCAGAGAGTCGGAGCATTGTGTGTATGAAGCAGCAGTGTGATCCGGGGGGAGGGGGGCAGAGAGTCGGAGCATTGTGTGTATGAAGCAGCAGTGTGATCCGGGGGGAGGGGGGCAGAGAGTCGGAGCATTGTGTGTATGAAGCAGCAGTGTGATCTGGGGGAGGGGGGCAGAGAGTCGGAGCATTGTGTGTATGAAGCAGCAGTGTGATCCGGGGGGAGGGGGGCAGAGAGTCGGAGCATTGTGTGTATGAGGCAGCAGTGTGATCCGGGGGGAGGGGGGCAGAGAGTCGGAGCATTGTGTGTATGAGGCAGCAGTGTGATCCGGGGGGAGGGGGGCAGAGAGTCGGAGCATTGTGTGTATGAAGCAGCAGTGTGATCCGGGGGGAGGGGGGCAGAGAGTCGGAGCATTGTGTGTATGAAGCAGCAGTGTGATCCGGGGGGAGGGGGGCAGAGAGTCGGAGCATTGTGTGTATGAAGCAGCAGTGTGATCCGGGGGGAGGGGGGCAGAGAGTCGGAGCATTGTGTGTATGAAGCAGCAGTGTGATCTGGGGGGAGGGGGGCAGAGAGTCGGAGCATTGTGTGTATGAAGCAGCAGTGTGATCCGGGGGGAGGGGGGCAGAGAGTCGGAGCATTGTGTGTATGAAGCAGCATTGTGATCTGGGGGGAGAGGGGCAGAGAGTCGGAGCATTGTGTGTATGAAGCAGCAGTGTGATCCGGGGGGAGGGGGGCAGAGAGTCGGAGCATTGTGTGTATGAGGCAGCAGTGTGATCTGGGGGGAGGGGGGCAGAGAGTCGGAGCATTGTGTGTATGAGGCAGCAGTGTGATCCGGGGGGAGGGGGGCAGAGAGTCGGAGCATTGTGTGTATGAGGCAGCAGTGTGATCCGGAGGGAGGGGGCAGAGAGTCGGAGCATTGTGTGTATGAAGCAGCAGTGTGATCCGGGGGGAGGGGGGCAGAGAGTCGGAGCATTGTGTGTATGAAGCAGCAGTGTGATCCGGGGGGAGGGGGGCAGAGAGTCGGAGCATTGTGTGTATGAAGCAGCAGTGTGATCTGGGGGGAGGGGGGCAGAGAGTCGGAGCATTGTGTGTATGAAGCAGCAGTGTGATCCGGGGGGAGGGGGGCAGAGAGTCGGAGCATTGTGTGTATGAGGCAGCAGTGTGATCCGGAGGGAGGGGGCAGAGAGTCGGAGCATTGTGTGTATGAAGCAGCAGTGTGATCCGGGGGGAGGGGGGCAGAGAGTCGGAGCATTGTGTGTATGAAGCAGCAGTGTGATCCGGGGGAGGGGGGCAGAGAGTCGGAGCATTGTGGTGTATGAAGCAGCAGTGTGATCTGGGGGGAGGGGGGCAGAGAGTCGGATCATTGTGTGTATGAAGCAGCAGTGTGATCCGGGGGGAGGGGGGCAGAGAGTCGGAGCATTGTGTGTATGAGGCAGCAGTGTGATCCGGGGGAGGGGGGCAGAGAGTCGGAGCATTGTGTGTATGAAGCAGCAGTGTGATCCGGGGGGAGGGGGGCAGAGAGTCGGAGCATTGTGTGTATGAAGCAGCAGTGTGATCCGGGGGAGGGGGGCAGAGAGTCGGAGCATTGTGTGTATGAAGCAGCAGTGTGATCCGGGGGGAGGGGGGCAGAGAGTCGGAGCATTGTGTGTATGAAGCAGCAGTGTGATCTGGGGGGAGGGGGGCAGAGAGTCGGAGCATTGTGTGTATGAAGCAGCAGTGTGATCCGGGGGAGGGGGGCAGAGAGTCGGAGCATTGTGTGTATGAGGCAGCAGTGTGATCCGGGGGGAGGGGGGCAGAGAGTCGGAGCATTGTGTGTATGAGGCAGCAGTGTGATCTGGGGGGAGGGGGCAGAGAGTCGGAGCATTGTGTGTATGAGGCAGCAGTGTGATCCGGGGGGAGGGGGGCAGAGAGTCGGAGCATTGTGTGTATGAGGCAGCAGTGTGATCCGGAGGGAGGGGGCAGAGAGTCGGAGCATTGTGTGTATGAAGCAGCAGTGTGATCCGGGGGGAGGGGGGCAGAGAGTCGGAGCATTGTGTGTATGAAGCAGCAGTGTGATCCGGGGGAGGGGGGCAGAGAGTCGGAGCATTGTGTGTATGAAGCAGCAGTGTGATCTGGGGGAGGGGGGCAGAGAGTCGGAGCATTGTGTGTATGAAGCAGCAGTGTGATCCGGGGGGAGGGGGCAGAGAGTCGGAGCATTGTGTGTATGAGGCAGCAGTGTGATCCGGGGGGAGGGGGGCAGAGAGTCGGAGCATTGTGTGTATGAGGCAGCAGTGTGATCCGGGGGGGAGGGGGCAGAGAGTCGGAGCATTGTGTGTATGAAGCAGCAGTGTGATCCGGGGGGAGGGGGGCAGAGAGTCGGAGCATTGTGTGTATGAAGCAGCAGTGTGATCCGGGGGGAGGGGGGCAGAGAGTCGGAGCATTGTGTGTATGAAGCAGCAGTGTGATCCGGGGGAGGGGGGCAGAGAGTCGGAGCATTGTGTGTATGAGCAGCAGTGTGATCTGGGGGGAGGGGGGCAGAGAGTCGGAGCATTGTGTGTATGAAGCAGCAGTGTGATCCGGGGGAGGGGGGCAGAGAGTCGGAGCATTGTGTGTATGAGGCAGCAGTGTGATCCGGGGGGAGGGGGGCAGAGAGTCGGAGCATTGTGTGTATGAGGCAGCAGTGTGATCTGGGGGGAGGGGGGCAGAGAGTCGGAGCATTGTGTGTATGAGGCAGCAGTGTGATCCGGGGGGAGGGGGGCAGAGAGTCGGAGCATTGTGTGTATGAGGCAGCAGTGTGATCCGGAGGGAGGGGGCAGAGAGTCGGAGCATTGTGTGTATGAAGCAGCAGTGTGATCCGGGGGGAGGGGGGGGCAGAGAGTCGGAGCATTGTGTGTATGAAGCAGCAGTGTGATCCGGGGGGAGGGGGGCAGAGAGTCGGAGCATTGTGTGTATGAAGCAGCAGTGTGATCTGGGGGAGGGGGGCAGAGAGTCGGAGCATTGTGTGTATGAAGCGCAGTGTGATCCGGGGGGAGGGGGCAGAGAGTCGGAGCATTGTGTTTATGTGGCAGCAGTGTGATCCGGGGGGAGGGGGGCAGAGAGTCGGAGCATTGTGTGTATGAGGCAGCAGTGTGATCCGGGGGGGAGGGGGGCAGAGAGTCGGAGCATTGTGTGTATGAAGCAGCAGTGTGATCCGGGGGGAGGGGGGGCAGAGAGTCGGAGCATTGTTGTGTATGAGGCAGCAGTGTGATCCGGGGGGAGGGGGGCAGAGAGTCGGAGCATTGTGTGTATGAGGCAGCAGTGTGATCCGGGGGGAGGGGGGCAGAGAGTCGGAGCATGTGTGTATGAGGCAGCAGTGTGATCCGGGGGGAGGGGGGCAGAGAGTCGGAGCATTGTGTGTATGAAGCAGCAGTGTGATCCGGGGGGAGGGGGGCAGAGAGTCGGAACATTGTGTGTATGAAGCAGCAGTGTGATCTGGGGGGAGGGGGGCAGAGAGTCGGAGCATTGTGTGTATGAGGCAGCAGTGGTGATCTGGGGGGAGGGGGGCAGAGAGTAGGAACATTGTGTGTATGAGGCAGCAGTGTGATCCGGGGGGAGGGGGGCAGAGAGTCGGAGCATTTGTGTTATAAGGCATTGTCTGCACGATTCAACATTGTGAATTTAGTGGTCCGTGAGGTCCGAAAGGATGGCGACCACTGGTCTAGATATTGCAACTTTTAGCCCACGTACACACGGTCAGAGATTTTGCCAACCAAATCCGTCGGATTTTGCCCATCGGATTTAGTCCGACGGATTGTGTCCGAAACTGTTGCATACACACGGTCGGGCCAAGTTGGCGACAAATCTGATCTTTCAGAACGTGATGACGGAATTTCATTACGATGGGACTACATTCAGGATAGTAGCCAATAGCTTTGATGTAGGAATTTGATCTGAGCATGCGTGGCACTTGGTCCGATGAAAATTCTCTACACATGATCGGATTAGGTCCGTCCGGCCCAGTTGGTCGGGAAATATTTCCAACATGTTGGAAAATTGGGTCGGAGGGAGATTCGGACGGAATCAGTCCGATGCATACCACACACAGTCGGATTATCTGACGACACGGTCCGATAAGACTCATTCCGACAGATTCTCCGATCATCCGGCCAGCAATCAGTGGTTCGGAAGTTTTTCTGTCGTCAGATAATCCGGCACAACATGTTCATTTTCTGTCCAGTTATCCGCCGAATCTCCCTCCGACCCACTTTCAGGTGCCATTATAACAAGATAATAAATGTTATTCACCTGTCAGTGGTCATAATGTTATGGCTGATCGGTGTATACTTTGCGTTTTGCGTGGTTTGGGTATGTACCGGGTTTACCGATCGTTTTGTGACTAATGTTTTGCTGAGGACGGCTCGGACCAATAAGTGGTATGAACACATAACCAATACGCCGCCATTTCCTGAGATTCTTCGCTTTCTGGTGTAATGCACGGCGGTAATATAGAACGCCGTCATAGAAGATCTCTCCATCCGGTGAAGAATAATTTGCTACATTTTTTTTTTCTTCACCTCCACTACAAACTGACAGCTGGAGTCTGAACGGTTACTATGGACACCATAAATGTTTTTATTTTTGTCACTTATCCTTCAATCCTCCCCTGCGTGGACTAAACAAATCCTCCATACCGGCAGTAATGTCCTCCTCCTTCCCGCGTCCTCCATGATTTGCGGCCTAATAATGCACAGCGTGTTGAATTCTCATGTTACAGGTTGGGGCTCATTGACATCAGTGCAGAGGCCCCCTCCGGCCTGCATTGGACGTTCGTTTATAAATGCAGACGGCTTATGTTACTGAATGGGCACGCATCGGCGGTATGGGCTCCAGGACACGCGGAAGCAGGTGCTTCCAAAGGGTTAAAAGTTTTTCTTCTGTGTGTTCATGCTCTGGGGGTACTCAGGTCAACTGTGTTTATGTTTTCAGAAAAAATGTTACAATGTATCTTTTTGCATCATTTGTCCTTGGTTGACCCACTAGGCTGGTGCCTACAGGGGGAATGTTTTATATAGCAAGAAGCATAGACTGCCTAAGGTAGTGAAGGGTTAATTGGTGATAGGTCCTGGACAAGGGGTGGGCAGGGGAAGGGGGGGGGGGGGGCAGCTGCCCTGGGGCACAGCAGAGCAAGAGAACAGAGAATAGACACAGGTCAGTGAACTGATTCTACTGCATGCATTAACAGTGGGAGAGGGGTCACAGTTCCACATCCTTGCCCTGGGCACTAGATGAACCTGTCCTGGTTCTGACTGGTGGGATGCCAGTTTCCTGGGGTTTTTGGGTCTTGCCTTCCTTCCCAGTCCATATATAAATAGGGGGTAGGCTGGACTCAAGCTCGCTCTCAAGCTCTGTCTCTTAGTTCTGAGCTTTTTGAGTGTTCCTGAGTTAGTTTTTTTCGGTCTTGGACCGCACATGGGAACAAGAAGTACATGCCCCCCGGAAAGAATGTAGCTTCGTCTGCTACCCTATGCGATTATCCAGCTGTTTTGGACCGCATGGGAATGGTAGCAAGGGTGGTCGGTGCTCTGGCTCCCTCCCAATCGGTCGGTTCCCCAAAAGTAACTGGGACCAATCCCATGGTATGGAAACCCCATGTACCCAGCGAGAGGGAGAGTGAAAGGAGTTAAAGTTGTGTGCACGCACAGAGGGAATGTTTTATATAGCAAGTAGATTGTTAGGGAGGGGTTCATTGGTGGCGGGGCGGGACAAGGGATGGGCGGGGCAGCTGCCCTGGGGTACAGTGGAGTAAGGGGACAGAGAATAGACAGAGAGCACTGAACCCATTTTACTACATGCATTAACAGTGGGAGAGGGGAAATAATTCCAGATCCTTGCCCTGGGCAATAGATGGACCTGTCCTGATACTGCTTGGTGGGATGTTGATTTCCTGGGCTTTTTGGGTCTGGCCTTCCTGCCCAGTCCATATATAAATAGGAGGATGTCTGGGCCCTCTCTCTCTCCTTAGTTCTGAGTTTCTTAAGTGTTCCTGAGTTTTTTTTTATGTCTTGAACCGCATGGAAACGGTAGCAAGGGGGTCGTTGCTCTGGCTCCCTCCCTAGCGGGTGGTTCTCCCAAAAGTAACTGGGACCAAACCCATGATATGGAAACCCCATGTGCCCAGTGAGAGGGAGAGTGGAAGGAGCAGTGGTGGGACAAGGTCAACTAGAGCCCAGGCGAACATGCCAAACTGCGCCTCCCCCCCGAAGATGTATAAGCATTATGTGGCAACAAAATTCAGCCCCCCCCCCCCCCAAAAAAATTGAGCACTAATCTGCATGCTTATCCCCAATCATAAATTCCCTCTTCTCGCAGTACAAATCCACCCCCTTGCTGAAATCCTCCCTCCCCATCCACAAATCTTCCCCCCCCACCCCCCAATCCCCCCCAGCACAAATGTGCCCCCCCCCAAAAAAAAATCACCCCTTCTAGCACTAATCCTCTATCCCTCCAAATCCCCACTCTCAGCACAAATCCTCCTCCCCTCATCCCTCCTCCCACCAGTTCCATAGAAGGGACGAACTGCACCTAAATGAGGAGAGTGCATGTCTTCTGGGAGTGAAGATGGCCAAAAATTTAGAGAGGCTTTTAAACTAGGCGACAGGGGGGAGGGTCCAGAGGTAGAGATAGTCAGTGTGGAACATATTGCAGAGGGTAGTATTGGGGGCATTAGTGGTAGGTTGACTAAAGCACACAAACCCAAGGTAAGTATAGTAACAAGTCCTATTTGCAATCTCGGAACACTCAATAAGAGGACAGTATGCGACCGGTCTAAACTACGTGGAATGTTCATCAATGCCTGGAGCCTGGCGGACAAGATGGCAGAACTAGAGATACTATTGTACGAGGAGGATTTGCATTTTGTGGGAATTTTAGAGACTTGGTTCAACGGCTCTCATGATTGGCTGGCAATCATTCAAGAGCATTCCCTTTATCGCAAGGATAGAGAGGGTAAAAAAGGGGGAGGGGTATACTGTATATTAAGAATAATGTACATGTGAATGTGAGAGATGACATCACTAATGGAGCTAGGGAATCCTTATGGGTAAAGCCCCAAAGAAATTAAACTAAGGGGAAAATAATACTGGGAGTATGTTATAGGTCCCCTAACCTGAGGGAGGAGGGGGAGGCAGACCTCTTATCACAATTTGGATTAGCAGCAAGGATGGGAAGTGTCATCATAATGGGGGATTTTAATTATCCCGACATAGACTGGGTGGAAGGAACCGCGTATTCGTCTAAGGCTCGCCAGTTCCTAAATGTCGTGCAGGACAATTTCATGGGTCAGATGGTAGCTGCACCAACTAGAAACAAAGAGTTACTAGACCTACTGATTGCCAACAATACAGACCTGATCACGGATGTGGAAAAAAGGGGCAATTTAGGAAACAGTGATCACGGGTCAATTAGCTGCAGTATAAATCACACAAATAGGAAACATAAGGGGAATACAAAGCCACTGAATTTCAAAAGAGCCAACTTCCCTAAACTACGAACCTTGCAAGAAGATATAAATTGGGATAGAATCTTAGGAACAAATAACACGGAGGAGAGAGAGATGGGTTTTCTTTAAGAGCATATTAAATAAGGGCATGAGCCAGTGCATCCCACTGGGAAATAAGTTTAAATGAGAAAACAAAAATCCTGAATAGTGATGGCCGAACAGTTCACCCGGCGGTCGTTTCGCGGCGAATTTCGGCTGTTTGCGATTCGCCCGATCGGCGGACTATTGCCGCCGTTCGCCCAGCGGACTTCCGTGTTTTCTGTGTAAAAGAACTTTGACCTATGATGATACATCCATCATGGGGTACAGGACAGCCAATTGAGACATTACAGCACATGGACACTTGGACATTTCCCCTAACCTATAAATACACCCGATCCGGTGGCCATTTTACATTCTTTCTTCTGTCACTATAGGGAGAGGTTGCTGTGTGGAGCAGGGAGAGATTCCAGTGACCCAAATCGCTAGCTATTTGGTACACAAAAGTTCTTTTCAGGACTGGTATAGGTGTTAGGTGTATATAGGTTTGCTGTGCTACTGATTGTTGCAGCAGCCTGAGTGTCTTTTGTCAGTTTAGAGAAAGGGACAGGACGCTGTTTGCTGCAGGGAGAGTCAGTTTAGTCATCATCATTAGCTGTTACTATCAGGTCCACAAAAGTGCTATTCCAGTTATTGTTCCAGTAGCCTCTGTTTTGTCAGTTTATATAGGGACAGGCAGGAAGCAGTGTGTCAGGCAGTGAGGGTCAGTTTAATCAGTAGCTGTTACTATTAGTTCCACAAAGGTTCTTTTCAGGACTGGTATGGTACTAGGCTTGTACACGTATAATATTCTTTCTTCCAAATATAGAAAGAATATTATACTTGACTGCTGCCCTTCTGCTGCAGTCTGCTAATCATTCACAACCCACTTGTTCCACAAACCTCCTTATAAGGACTGTTAACTTGGTCTGTCTAGGGTGCTACAGTACATAGGGTTGAGTGAGGTACAGTCTGCTACTCTATGAGGACTGGTATAGGTCCACAATACATAGGGTTGAGGTGCACTACTGCTGACCGCTGCCCTATACTGCAGCAGTCCTTCATTGGTATAGGGACTGACGTACAGTCTGCTAATCACTCACACACAACCTACTTGGTCCACAAAAGTCCTTATAAGGACTGGTAAGGTATAGGGTACTACAGTACATAGGGTTGAGTGAGATAGTCTGCTACTCTATAAGGACTGGTATAGGTCCACAATACATAGGGTTGAGGCGCACTACTGCTGACCGCTGCCCTATACTGCAGCAGTCCTTCATTGGTATAGGGACTGACGTACAGTCTGCTAATCACTCACACACAACCTACTTGGTCCACAAAAGTCCTTATAAGGACTGGTAAGGTATAGGGTACTACAGTACATAGGGTTGAGCGAGATACAGTCTGCCATTCTATAAGGACTGGTATCGGTCCACAATACATAGGGTTGAGGTGCACTACTGCTGACCGCTGCCCTATACTTATTATGAGGGGCTCCCACCATCCCTGTGCTATGCTGACATCCTCCTGGGGCTGCTTATTATGAGGGGCTCCCACCATCCCTGTGCTATGCTGACATCCTCCTGGGGCTGCTTATTATGAGGGGCTCCCACCATCCCTGTGCTATGCTCATTATGAGGGGCTCCCACCATGCCTGTGCTATGCTGACTTCCTCCTGGGGCTGCTTACGGTGCAGGTGTCAGTGCTGTATATCACGGTGCTGATGTCAGTGCTCTCTGTCACGGTGCTGCTGTCAGTGCTGTATATCACAGTGCTGGTGTGAGTGCTTTATGTCACGCTGCTGATGTCAGTGCTCTATCACGGTGCTGCTGTCAGTGCTGTATATCACGGTGCTGGTGTGAGTGCTTTATGTCACGCTGCTGATGTCAGTGCTCTCTATCAAGGTGCTGCTGTCAGATGACTCTATCACAGTGCAGGTGTCATTGCTGTATGTCACGCTGCTGGTGATCATCTCCTGCACCCTCTTCTTTGCCTACCCTGGTCCCTGACCTTCCCTCTCCTCCATTGCCTTCATGCGCTCCACAGTCCTGAATTGTCACAACAATTTCCCATATAAAAAAAGAATGCTTGTAGTTGTCGATCCCAGATTCACCTCATACATGTGTTATGTCATTGGCCATGTGGTGGGACTATGTTTGCACAGCTAGTAATTATTTTGTGGCTGCAAATTTGACCTGTAGGTTTGCGAAGTTCGCCTCCCATTGAAGTCAATGGGGCCCGCCGCGAACGTTGCGGTTCGCGAACTATCGGCCGCGTTCGCGGTCCTCGTTCGCGAAACGTCCCGTCGGAAGTTCATCCATCACTAATCCTGGATGGCTTAACTCCAATGTAAAAATGCATATAAAAGCAAAGGAGAAGGCCTTCAAAAAATACAAGGCTGAGGAATCATCATTATCAGCATTCAGACTTTACAAAGAATGCAACAAGAAATGTAAGACATAGCGGAGGAGAGCAAAATTTAATCCCAAGAAATTCTTTAACCACTTGACCACTGGGCACTTAAACACCCTTAATAACCAGACCAATTTTCAGCTTTCGGTGCTCTCGCATTTTGAATGACAATTACTCAGTCATGCAACACTGGACCTATATGAAATTTTTGTCCTTTTTTTCACACAAATAGAGCTTTCTTTTGGTGGTATTTAATCACCGCTGGGTTTTTTTTTTTTGTGCTATAAAAGAAAAAATACCGAAAATTCTGTAAAAAAACGAATTTTTCTTTGTTTCTGTTAGAAAATTTAGCAGATTAGTAATTTTTTCTTCATAAATTTTGGCCAAAATTTATACTACTACATATCTTTGGTAAAAATAAGTACAAATTGGTGGATATTATTTGGTCTTTGTGAAAGTTATAGAGTCCACAAGCTATGGTGCCAATATCTGAAAATTGATCACACCTGAAGGACTGACGGCCTATTTCAATTCTTGAGACCCTAACATGCCAGAAAAGTACAAATACCCCCCAAATGACCCCTTTTTGGAAAGAAGACATTCCAAGGTATTTAGTAAGAGGCATGATGAGTTTTTTGAAGTTGTCATTTTTTCCCACAATTCTTTGCAAAA
This sequence comes from Lithobates pipiens, assembly GCF_037356315.1. Classification (NCBI taxonomy): domain Eukaryota; kingdom Metazoa; phylum Chordata; class Amphibia; order Anura; family Ranidae; genus Lithobates; species Lithobates pipiens. The sequence continues at coordinate 6,655,221 of NW_027507881.1, forward strand.
TCAAGATTCTTTTTACTTTTTTTTTTTTTTCACAAAATTGTCATATTATCAGGTTATTTCTCACACACAGCATATGCATACCACAAATTACACCCCAAAACACATTCTTCTATTACTCCCGAGTATGGTGATACCACATGTGTGAGACTTTTACACAGCGTGGCCACATACAGAGGCCCAACATGCATGGAGCGCCATCAGGTGTTCTGGAGCACCCAGGACAATTCTGACATTTCTCTCCTACATGTAAAAATCATAATTTATTTGCTAGAAAATTACATAGAACTCCAAAACATTATATATGTTTTTTTAGCAAACACCCTGGAGAATACAATGGTGGTCTTTGCAACTTTTTATCTCGCACGGTATTTGCGCAGTAATTTTTCGAATGCTTTTTTTTGGAAAAAAAACTGTTTTGTGCTTAAAAAAAAATAAAACACAGTAAAGTTAGCCCAATTTTTGCATAATGTGAAAGATGAAGTTACGCTGAGTAAATAGATACCTAATATGTCACTCTTCAAAATTGCACACGCTCGTGGAATGGCGGCAAACGTCGCTACTTAAAAATCCCCATAGGCGACGATTTACATTTTTTTTACTGGTTATATGTTTTGAGTTACAGAGGAGGTCTAGGGCTAGAATTATTTCTCTCGCTCTAACGTTCGCAGCGATACCTCACATGTGTGGTTTGAACACCGTTTTCATATGTGGGCGGGACTTACGCATGCGTTCGCTTCTGCATGCGAGCACATGGGGACAGGGGCGCTTTAAAAAAAACATTTTTTTTATTGTTCATTTTACTTTATTTATTTTAGTTTGACATTTTTTTCCCCAAAAATAATTTTTTTGATCACTTTTATTCCTATTACAAGGAATGTAAACATCCCTTGTAATAGGAATATGGCATGACAGGTCCTCTTTACAGTGAGATATGGGGTCAATAAGACCCCGCATCTCACCTCTAAGCTGGGAAGCCTGAAAAAAAAAAAGATTCTGGCTTTGATCGTATTAGCGATTCGGTAGAAGCACCGGAGGGCGGAGGGCGGCGGGAGATGTCTATGGCTGGGTATTGCAGGGTATCACCGACTATGGCTGGGTATCTCAGAGCATGGTGTTGCAGAGTACTGCGTTGCAGAGCATTGCAGGGTATTGGCGGGTGTTGCAGAGCATTGCAGAGTGTTGCAGGGTATTGGCGGGTGTTGCAGAGCATTGCAGAGTGTTGCAGGGTATCGGCGGGGGTTGCAGAGCATTGCAGAGTGTTGCAGGGTATCGGCGGGGGTTGCAGAGCATTGCAGAGTGTTGCAGGGTATCGGCGGGGGTTGCAGAGCATTGCAGAGTGTTGCAGGGTATTGGCGGGTGTTGCAGAGTGTTGCAGGGTATTGCAGAGCGTTGCGGAGTGTTGCAGGGCATTGCGGAGTGTTGCAGGGCATTGCGGAGTGTTGCAGGGCAATGCAGAGTGTTGCAGGGCAATGCAGAGTGTTGCAGGGCATTGCAGAGTGTTGCAGGGCATTGCAGAGTATTTGCAGGGAATTGCAGAGTATTTGCAGGGAATTGCAGAGTAATGCAGAGTATTTTCAGGGAATTGCAGAGTAATGCAGAGTATTTGCAGGGAATTGCAGAGTAATGCAGAGTATTTGCAGGGAATTGCAGAGTAATGCAGAGTATTTGCAGGGAATTGCAGAGTAATGCAGAGTATTTGCAGGGATTTGAGGGGTTAATTTTCGGTGAGCAGCGATGTGGGCACTGCAGATGCAGCCCACATCGCTGCTGACACCGATCTCTTCCCCCTCCGCTGTACCGATCGGTACAGAGAGGGGGAGGGAGGAACCGGCGTCATAACATGACGCCGGCTTGTTTACAAGTGATCACTCCGTCATTTGACGGAGCGATCACGTGGTAAACGGCCGCGATGAGCGGCCGTTTACCGTGATTCGTGATGCGCCGGGTCCACTGGACCCAGCGGTCATGGATGCTCTCGTGTGCGCGCCCCAGGGGGCGCGCGAGAGCAGAATTCTGGGAGGCCGTTAATTAACGGCCTCTTAGAGTTAAACAACCGCCCTGATGCCGTTAATCGGCAATGGGCGGTTGTTAAGTGGTTAAGTATATAAACAGTAAAAAAGGAGGGCAGACCATATTGGTCCCATAAAAAAATGAGGAAGGAAATCTGGTTACAAAGGATGGGGGATGGCAAAGGTATTTCATTTATTCTTCTCCTAAACGAGTATACTCATCTATGACCATGTGATTTTTTTCTTTTTTTATTACCAGTTTTCGTTCTCCCTCTGTGCTGCCAGGGTCCCATGCCAATATTTTGAAAATTTTACGACATTCTGCGAATGTGCGAAATGAAGCATATGATGTAATGTGCCTCATCTCAAACATACGCCATATGACACCACATGCACATGTTGCAAAAAAAATAAAAAATTCCACCAAGATCTTTTGAGATCTTAGGGAGAAGATTTTTTTACCAATTAATGGAATTTCGTATGGCGCATGTGACGTCTCGTGAGATCTTACAGTTTAGGTATGGCATTTCCTGTTATCCCTTAAGGGAAAACAGGAAGGGGAAACTCAAAAGAGGTAAGTAAAGCAGAAAAAAAAAGGAAAATTGCATCAAATACTTACCGTAATTTTCCTTTCCTGATGCCAATCCATGGCAGCATGGTTCGCAACTGTGGGCTAAGAGAAGAATATCATCCAAATAATTATGGACATTAAGGCCTTTCTCTCTGAGAGATGCTAGTACTGCTATCAGCACTTTGGTAAATGTCCTCAGGGATGTGCAGAGGCCAAACTGGAAACTCCTTTTTTGCAAGTGAATTTGGCCGACCGGGAACCTTAGGTATTTCTGAAAGGAGGGGAATATGGGAATGTGGTAGGCATCCTCAAGATTAATGCAGATTTAAACTCTGGAGGCCCTAAGGCAGTCAAAACCTTGGGGCACCCCGGCAGGTTTCTGGAGGTTTCCCGTGGAGGCACTGTAGTGGGATAACATTGAATTAAGTAGCGTCCCCCTACCGAGATAGAGATGACCATCACTACTGTACATTACACGTACATGGGTTGCACCAAAATATTTTACAAACTGACGGCTGAAAGAGGATGGGCTTTTAGGCCTCATGTATACTGCTTCTGGTAAATGGACGTTTAGGGGCAGTTGGGTGTTTTTTTCAGCTCCCCCTGAACTCCTGTTATCTTATCAGTACTTGTACACAGGGTCGTTTATAGTCGTTTCTAGGCAGTTGAGTTTAGAAGCATTTTTTGGAACGCAGAGGCATTTGAAATACCAAATGCCTGTAACTGCTTGTAAACATGGTAACTCGCGTTTCGATTACAGGGGTTTTCCATTTCTGCCTATTTGAAAAGAAAATTATATATTTTTTCTATCATTTCTAATTTAAAGTGGAGTTCCACACAAAAATTAAACTTCCGCTTTAAGGGATGGTGACCCCCTGACATGCCACATTTGGCATGTCATTTCTTTTGGGGGGGGGAGCGAAAACCTTCTTTTTAGAGGGTTCCAGCTACCACTTCCTTCCGGGGCACCGCGGCGTCGTGAGTAAGTTCACCTCTCCCCCCTCTCTCTCAGCAATCATCTGGGACACAGGTCCCAGATGATTGCCCGGCCAGTCAGAGAGCGCAGCGTGGCTCGTGCATGCGCAGTGCATGTCTGGCTGTGAAGCCACAGCTGGGCGCCCACAGTGACAATAATGACGCCTCAGAGAGGAGGGGGAGACGAACGGGGCCCCACATCGCTGGACCCTGGGACAGGTGAGTGTCCGATTATTAAAAGTAAGCAGCTGCAGTATTTGTAGCTGCTGACTTTTAATTTTTAATTTTTTCATTTTTTTGCATGTTGTGTGGGGTACCAGCGGGGCTCCCGGGTGAGCCGTCTTTGAGGGTTGTTGCCTATGCGGATGATGTGTCGGTGATTGTCACCGATGAAGCAGAGGAGGGTGCTGTCTCTGGCATCACATTACACTGAAGCATCAGGCTCCAAGATCAATCAGGAAAAGAGTGACGTTTTCTGGATGGGAAAGGAAGGTGAGGAGTTTGATCTCCCGGACACCTTTCCAGTGCCCCAGGAAAAAATTAAGATACTAAGCAATTATGGCCTCAAAAATTGGGAAGGCAGACTGAAAATTGCCAATACTAAGGTGGTCAGCTGGAAGAGATGGAAGTTACAGTATCTCTGAGGAAAAGGTTGATCTGATTAAGACTTACCTGATTCCGATCTTCTTGTATGTCAGCTTTGTTTGCATCTTGCAAGTGTCTCTCTATGCTAGGGTCAGTAGTGTGTTCTTCCAGATGCTGTGGGGGAACAGACTGAACCCCATCAAAAGGAATGTCTTCTATCTATCCAGGAGGGAGGGTGGCTTAGGTATGGTCAACCCAGTTCTTTTATTTTCACTGCTTTTTCTTAAGTTTAACATTGGTAATATGCTTGCAGTGGAACCTCCTGGATGGGTAGGCATATTTAGATCTTGGTTTAGGCCTTTTCTACGACTTTGGGAAAAAGGTGGCCAAGTGAAGAATCTCAGGGGTCATCGTGATCAGCTACCAGCCTATGTTGCTCCTTGCCTGAAGTTACTGTGGCCGTGGCAAATGTTGGCTGAAGATCTCAGATCGGTTCCGAGGAAAGTCCTTATGAGTCGAGTCTTTCATTACCCATTGGCCTTAAGGGATTTCCCAGGCCCAGTTTTGAGGGCAAGGTTAAGACTGATTCATTTGGATAGAGTCCCCCTTAAATTTAGGGATCTGGCCTGGTTGTGCTTCCATGGGAGGCTCTATGTTCGGGGCAATTTGAAATTCTGCAGTGGGGTGGATCATAGCTGTCCTCGGGAGGAGTGTGCGGATGAGGAGGAGACTATGGACCATTTTCTGCTTCATTGCCCCTTTAACATACAAGTGTACAAACAGGTGGGGCGGCCCTTGGTGTTCCTTTCCTCTACAGGCCGGGTTATGCTGAGTGGGTGTATGGAGCAATCAATACTGGTGGGGTTTTTTGTTTGGATACACTTTTTTTAGTTAGCCTAGTAGTCCGTTATTTCACCTGGAACGCACGGTGTCAGATCTGCACTCTGCATAAAATCCTTCCTGTTGAGGTGGTGGTGTATGACATTCTGCATGAGGTGGGGAAGATTCGGTTCTTGAGGGAGACAAGCGGAGTCAGGTGGCTTGGTTGAAGGCATGGAAGGGTTTCAAGCCCCCCTGACTGCCAGGAGCCTCTTTCTCAGGGGTGGCTAATTTTTGATAAATGGCTGCCTACATAGGTGATGGGTTGTGCCTCTTAGGCCCTCTCTGCTGCTTTATGTAAATAGTTTTCTAAACATGTTTTGACAATGGATTATGTCTATATTGTATATATTCTGAACATGGAACATTCCTTTGATTTCTGTTGAAGTTTTGTACTATGGTTTTGTTTTTTACTTTTGTATAAAATTGTTTGCTTGATTCTTTTCAATAAAAGATCAATAGTGCCCCATCATTGGTGTCAGTGGGAGGAATAGTGCCCCATTGCTGGGGTCAGTAGTAGGAATATCGCCCCATCATTGGTGTCAGTGGGAGCAATAGTGTCTCCTCATTGATGTCATTGAGAGGAATAGTGCCCCATCATTGGTATCATTGGGAGGAATAGTGCCCCATTGTTGGGGTCAGTAGTAGGAATAGTGCCCTATTGTTGGGGTTAGTTGTAGGAATACTGTCCCATTACTGGTGTCATTGGGTGCAATAGTGCCCAATTGTTGGTGTTAGTGAGAGGAACAGTACCCTATCATTGGTATCAGTGGAAGAAATAGTGCCCCCTCATATGTGTCATTGGAAGGACTAGCACCCCATTGTTGGGTTCAGTAGTAGGAAAAGTTCCCCATTGTTGGGGTCAGTAGGAGGAATAGTGACCTGTTGTTGGGGTCAGTAGTAGGAATAGTGCCCCATTGTTGGGGTCAATAGTAGGAATAGTGATCTATTGTTGGGGTCAATAGTAGGAATAGTGACCTATTGTTGGGGTCAGTAGTAGGAATAGCGATCTATTGTTGGGGTCAGTAGTAGGAATAGTGACCTATTGTTGGGGTCAGTAGTAGGAATAGTGATCTATTGTTGGGGTCAGTAGTAGGAATAGTGACCTATTGTTGGGGTCAGTAGTAGGAATAGTGACCTATTGTTGGGGTCAGTAGTAGGAATAGTGATCTATTGTTGGGGTCAGTAGTAGGAATAGTGACCTATTGTTGGGGTCAGTAGTAGGAATAGTGACCTATTGTTGGGGTCAGTAGTAGGAATAGTGACCTATTGTTGGGGTCAGTAGTAGGAATAGTGACCTATTGTTGGGGTCAGTAGTAGGAATAGTGATCTATTGTTGGGGTCAATAGTAGGAATAGCGATCTATTGGGGTCAGTAGTAGGAATAGTGCCTTGTATCAGTGGGAAGAATGGTGTCCTAAGGGTCTGATAAAGGAAAGCAAAGGACCACATCTGGCCTTGGACCACAGTTTGGAGACCACTGATCTGGTTGATATTCTTCTCTTGGCATGCAGTCTTAAACAACTCTTGAGTCACAGGTATGCTGCCATGTAAGCACTAGTAAAAAAAATGTCAGCAAGTGTTAGGCGACTTCCCATCAACCTCCGGAGCGAGATGCATGCCAATGTGAATTTTAGAGAATTGGGGAAAGGTCCTCTTTAATTTCTGGATGCTATAGCCAATTTCCGCACCTTTTTCCTGCTTACAAACGCATGCAAATCAGTCTCCGAGTGATGCGTTAATCCCCTTCCTCAGCAATGGATTTTCTGTTCTCTTTTTTTGCATGTGACGGGAGAGCAGAGTCACCTCGTCCTGAGGAGATGCTGAATCAGACCAGATAGTGCTGACCTCTCCCGTCATTGACAGGCCGGAATCTGTGGCCTCAGCAGCTCTAACCCTAATCTCTTTAATGTTTCCGAGGAAGTGACATGCTCTGCAAAACAATTATTGCTGATAAATGAGACCCCGCTGGGCTCTTGGGTTAGGACCTGTTCAAGCCTGCTGTGACATTTCTCCATCCTCTGCAATTGGGGAAAGAATACGAGACCAATAACTGCACCCCGGCAATGCATTGCTGTATAAAGTTCTAATTGTCTACACATTGCTGTATCATTTTGTGCCGGGCTCACAAACACGGAAAAAGATTATATATTACTTTACGACACTCTCAACACTCGAGAATAATATGTTATTAATGAAGGTGGTTGACAGTAAAGCATAAAAGTTGAACATCTCAAAGAATAACTTGTAATAAAGAGGAGTTCCGTCTGGGGGAAAAAAATGAAGTCAGCAGCTACAAACCCTGCAGCTGCTGACTTTTAATATATGGGCACTTACCTGTCCAGGGAGCCCGCAATGTCGGCAACCCCAGCCGATTTTCTAATCGATTCCCGGGTTACTGCTGCCGCCATTCCTGGTAATGTACACCAGCAGTGAAGCCTTTTGGCAGTCAGTCCCCTACTGAGCATGCAAAAACAGATATCCGATTGGCCGGGAGGCGGATCGGTGTTGCAACAGCGAATATTCATTCACTGTTGCAACACACCTGGGTGGGCCCTGGACAGAATGATATGCAGCACGAGCCCCCCCCCCCCCTATTTTGAAACCTATTGGAGCCTCTGGCTCTAAACAGGTGCTTCAAAAAACACCCCCCCCCCCCCCCCCGCCCACCCCTGCCATAGGAATTAATGCGCCTGGCATTCTGAAATGGGCCAGGCGCATGAATAGGGAGGGTGGCAGCATGGATGGGGGGGGGGGGGGGCGGCGCCCGTAAGCCCAGAACTGACAGGCCACCCTGGATCTGAATCATTTAAAGCGGTTTGGTACCTAAAAATGAAACTTCATCTTATTAAAATCACCAGATTGAATACTTACCTAAATGAACCCTGAAAAAAAAAATTATTCTTTACTTTACCTTTTATTTCTGCTGACTTCCGGGTTGTCCTCCCGTGGGAGTAGGCGTGGTTATCGTCCTCACAATGGTCCCTGGGAAATTTCTAAGCTATTTCCCAAGAATCCATGGGGGGACAATGAAATTGCGAAATCTCGCGAGATTTCGTTAGGACGCCGGTCACGTGACGAGGGCGTGTCCGAATTTGCCATTTTTAAAGTGGGCAGGCAGCTGTATCTGCCATTACCACTATTGCACACTGAGCATGCGCGAGATGGAGCGGAGCATGCTGGGAGCCGAGCGCCATCGATACACAGGAAGTAAATGCCTGTGGGCTTCAGACGCCCACACTTAAAATGGAAAACGCCAGAGCACTTTTTTAAAAGTCATCCCGAGGAAAAGAATCGTCGCGTTGGGGTCAAAAAAATGCCGGACGTGGATGCTAAGCGAAGGTAGCAGTCGCCCACCTGTAACACAGGTAAGAAAAAAAAAAAAAAAAGAGCGGAATCCCGCTTTAAAGCAGAAGTAAACCTATCCATAGAACAGTCTGATTTCCGGCATGTGCTGAAAATGTAACATTACCATTGGTTGTGCTCTCAACCAAACTGTCCTCTGTCCATCCAATGGCTGGTGCCTAAACTGATCACGTGTGCAGCATCGTGGCAGTTGTAGATTAAACAGAGGCAAAGATGGCAGCTTCCTTGGATGAAAACGATAGGGGGGTTTACTTATGCCGCGTACACACGATCGCACATTCCAACAACAAAAGCCATGGGATTTTTCCCGACGGATGTTGGCTCAAACTTGTGTTGCATACCCACGGTCACACAATGTTGTCGGAAATTCTGAACGTCAAGAACGCGGTGACGTGCGACGAGCCGAGAAAATTGAAGTTCAACAGCCAGTGCGGCTCTTCTGCTTGATTCCGAGCACGCGTGGAACTTTGCGCACTGGGAATTGTGTACACACACGACGGATTTTGTTGTCGGAAAATTTGAGATCCAGTTCTCAAATTTTGTTTGTCGGAAATTTCCGACAGAAAATGTCCGATGGAGCCTACGCGCGGTCGGAAATTTCCGACAGCAAGCTCCCGTCGAACATTTCCCATTGGAAAATCCGACCGCATGTACCGGGTATTACACTTTAATGCCCTGTACACACGGTCGGACATTCCAATGACAAAATCCATCGGACTTTTTCCGACGGATTTTGGCCCAAACTCATCTTGCATACACACTGTCGCACAAAGTTGTCGGAAAATCCGATTGTTCTGAACGCGGTGGCGTAGAACACGTACGACGGGACTATAAACGGGCCAGTAGCCAATAGCTTTCGTCTCGTAATTTATTCTGAGCATGCGTGGCACTTTGTCTGCCGGAATTGTCTACACACGATCGGAATTTAAACGATCGGATTTTGTTGTCGGAAAATTTTAGATCCAGCTCTCAAACTTTGTGTGTCGGAAATTCAGACGGAAAAAAGTCCGATGGAGCCCACACGCGGTCGGATTTTCCCGACAACACGAACCGATCGCACATTTTCCGTCGGAAAGTCCGACCGTGTGTACGGGGCATAAGTGTGGTAAATATGCAAAAAAAATAAAAAATCAGGGGCAAATACTTTTTCACAGCACTGTATATATTCCACCGTGCAGCATCCGAGCTGCCAATAGCTGCATTCATTGGAAAGCTGAGGGCAATCTTCCCACACGTTCATTATTGGTGATTTAGGTCTCTAGTGACCTTTTTTTTGCCAGTGATGTATGAGTGTATGCGCACATAAATCTACACTCCCAGCATTTGTAATACGTCCAAGCTCTGTTCAGCCTAAGCCAGGGGCGGACTGACAACTCATGGGGCCCCCGGGCAATAGGAGATTATGGGGCCCCCAGGCAATTAGAGATTATGGGGCCACACAGTATACACACACACACACACACACACACACAGAGTATACAATCACACAGTATACAATCACACAGTATACACAGACATGTTTCTATTGGCTGAGAAGGTACTGGAGAGGTGGGGCAGCTATAATCTCGGGATTTTTAGACCAAAAGGATGTCGGTAAGGGACATTTCAGAGACAGATGTAAAAAAAAAAAAAACACACAGATTTTTACATACTGTCCCTGGTTTTACTGAGGCTGGCAACCCTGATGCTGCCCCCTAGTGGCATGGGGCCCTCGGGCTGTGCCCGAGTGGCCCAATGGTCAGTCCGCCCCTGGTCTAAGCCCAGCAAAGTGTAACCGAATGAGGTTAATGGTCCCATACAATCACATAAACTAAATCTAATACATTTTTATTTTATTTTAATGCCGCGTACACACGATCGGAATTCCGGACAGCAAAAGACCGATGAGAGCTTTTCATCGGAAAATACGACCGTGTGTACGCTCCATCGGAATTCAGCTGTCCGAAATTTTCGCCAGCCAAAAAAATCGATAGCATGTTCTCAATTTTTTCCGAATGAAAAACTTTCTATCGTAAATTCCGATCGCGTGTATGCGATGTATGCTACCTGCATTCTAAACGATCAGAATTTGGTGTGACCGCGTGTAGGCAAGACAGCTTGAGTGGAATTCCATCGGGAATTCCGTCGGGAAAACCATCAGCCCTTGTACACACGGTCAGAGATTCCGACGGAATGTGTCCTATCGGAGCGTTTTGTCGGATAATCCGACTGTGTGTGGTCTGCATCGGACTGTTTCCGTCGGAGTATCCGACGGACCAAGTTTTCCAACTTGTCTGTAAAATTTTCAGACAAAATGCTCCAATCGGACATACTCCGATCATGTGTAGAGAATTCCGATCGGACAAAGTGCCACGCATGTTTAGATCAAATTCCTAGACCAAAGCTATTGGCTACTGGCCTGAACGTAGTCCCGTCGTAACGAAATAACATCATCACGTCGGATTTTCCGACAACTTTGTCTGACCGTGTGTATGCAACAGTTTCCGACAAAATCCGTCGGACAAAATCCGTCGGACAAAATCCAACGGATTTGGTTGTCAGAATGTCCGACCGTGTGTACGGGGGCTCAGAGCTTCTTCGATCGTGTGTACGGGGTATTAGTGTTTAACACTATCATTCCCAGATCGCTGCTTCCAGAAGGAAGCAATGGGCGAAGGCTTCTGTTCTCTGAACTAAAAGATTTTTTTTCTTTTAACCCCTTGCGCCCATACTACGTCTATTGACGTCATGGGCTTTCGGTGGTTATATCTGAGTGATGCCTGAGGCCACAGACATCATTCAGATATCAGCGTTTTCAGCCGGCGATTCCCTGCACCACAAGAATGATCATAGCGGCTGTTCCACCGATTGATCGTTCTTACAGGCGGCGGGAGGGGACGCCACCCCCTCCCGCCACCCTCCGGTGCTTGTACCGACTCACCGCTTCCATCGGTGAGTCGGTGAAAGGATCCGCCGGCCCCCGCCAGTTACCATAGAGATTTCCGGTGAACCAGATCGTCCCCGGAGTCTCTATGATCATTCGGAGGCCGGGCGCGATGTTATGACGTCACGCCCGGCCTCGGTATTCAAAATAACGGCGCCGATTTGGCAGGGAAGCCAGGATCGTTTTTTTTTTTTTTCGTTTTTTTTATTCTTCCCAGCCTAGAGGTGAGATATGGGGTCTTATTGACCCCCCATATCTCACTGTAAATAGGTCCGATCGTGCCATCTTCCTATTACAAGGGATGTTTACATTCCTTGTAATAGGAATAAAAGTTATCAATTTTTAAATTTTTTTTAAGTGTCAAACTAAAAAAATGTAAATAAAATGAACAATAAAAAAAAAAGAAAAAAAGTAAAGTGCCCCTGTCCCCGTGAGCTCGCACACAGAAGCGAACGCATATGTAAGTCCCGCCCACATATGAAAACGGTGTTCAAACCACACATGTGAGGTATCGCCGTGAACGTTAGAGCGAGAGCAATAATTCTAGCCCTAGACCTCCTCTGTACCCCAAAACATGTAACCAGTAAAAAAAAATGTAAAACGTCGCCTATGGGGATTTTTAAATACCAAAGTTTGGCGCCATTCCACGAGCGCGTGCAATTTTGAAGCGTGACATGTTGGGTATCTATTTACTCGGCGTATCCTCCTCTTTCACATTATGCAAAAAAATTGGGCTAACTTTACTGTTTTTTTTTTTTTTTTCTAAGCATGAGACTGTGTTTTTTTTTTTCTGAAAAAAACGCGTTCGAAAAATTGCTGCGCAAATACCGTGCAAGATAAAAAGTTGCAACAACCGCCATTGTATTCTCTAGGGTCTTTGCTAAAAAAAACATATATAATGTTTGGGGGTTCTATGTAATTTTCAAGCAAAAAAATTAGGAATTTTACATGTAGGAGAGAAATGTCAGAAATGGCCTGGGCGCGAAGTGGTTAAATTGAATATTATGTTGATTTTTACCTGGAGCACCATTATATAAAGTACAGGGAAGAAGCCGAATTCTCCAGGCGATTGAGTGAAATGTATTAGAGGAATAAAATGGCGATGCGCTACTACTTTACTGCACCGGAGCGGAGGTACAATACAACAGGGCTGGAAGTACACAATAGTACGCTTTTTATATCTGGCGGCCGCCGTTCTTTTAATGCGCTCTTGCCAGCCTGAACAGAGATGTACTGCGCGCGGTGGAAGAGCGCGGGAGTCAGGAGGAAGAAAATAAACATAGCGAGACTGGAAGAGCACCGGCATTTGTATCCCGATTAGAACGGCGCAGATTCAGCGCGATGTCTCCCCAGCTCATCCACTTAAAGCGGAACTAAACTCTCTCAATCTACATGAACTATTTTTAATCCTGATGCTGCTAGCATTAGTAAATATAGATAGGAAGATATATTATATTTACTTGTTTTATACTTTTTTTTTTTTTTTTTTACATTTCTTCAGTTACTCCTTGGTTTATGGTCTAGGACAAAACGATGTCATGCATCCCAGGAGTCTTCAGGAGGGGAGGACGGGGCTTTTCTCAGCTAAGCACAGCCTCCTGTCTGCATGCCTGAGCTAAGAGCAGATGGATTCCAGGAGGTAAACGCTACAAGAATCATCTGAATCATTCCAGGTTGGAAGTCATATGACTAGGGTTGCCACCTTCTCTTCTAACCAAACCCGAAAACGCTTTAACCACTTCAGCCCCTGGAAGATTTGGCTGCTGAATGACCAGGCCATTTTTTTTTTTTTTTGCCATTCGGCACTGCGTCGCTTTAACTGACAATTGCGCGGTCGTTGCGACGTTGCACACAAACAAAATTGACGTCCTTTTTTTTAACCACAAATAGAGCTTTCTTTTGGTGGTATTTGATCACCTCTGCGGCTTTTATTTTTTGCGCTATAAACAAAAAAAGAGCGACCATTTTGAAAAAAAAAAAACACAATATTTTGTGCTTTTTGCTGTAATAAATATCACAATTTTTTTTAAAAAAAAAAAGCGAATTTTTTTTCTCACTTTAGGCCGATATGTATTTTTCTACACATTTTTGATAAAAAAAAAAAAAATCACAATAAGCGTTTATTGATTGGTTTGCACAAAAGTTATAGTGTGTGCAAAATAGATAGATTTAGGGCATTTTCATTATTATTATTTTTTATTTTGCTAGTAATGGCGGTGATCTGAGATTTTTTTTCGGGACTGCGACATTATGGCGGACACATCGGACACTTTTGACACATTTTTGGGACCAATGGCATTTAGACAGCGATCGGTGCTATAAAAATGCATTGATTACTGTAGAAATGTCACTGGCAGGGAAGGGGTTAACACCAGGGGGCGATCAAGGGTTTAAGTGTGTTCCCTAGTGTGTGTTCTAACTGAAGCGGGGAGGGGACTGTCTAGAGGAGATTACAGATCGCTGTTCATACTCTGTATGAACAGACGATCAGTCTCTTCTACCCTCAGAGAACCGGGATCTGTGTGTTTACACACACAGTTTCCGGTTCTCGCTGTGTCACGAGCGATCTCGGGAGCCCGGCAGTCATCGCGCCCCTAGTAGCCAGAGGGCGAAGCAACGTAACACAACGTCGTTTTGCCCAGCCATGCCATTCTGCCTCAGTAAAACTGTGGCCACTGGTCGGCAAGGGGTCAATGGCCTGGGACACCTTTGGGTGCCCCAAGGAGAGTAGTTATGCGGTGCGCATAGCGTGCCACAGCGAACAGTAGGTGTGGCTAAAGTGCTCTAGCTGACATCATCACTCGCCCCCCCCCCCCCAGTGATGCTGAACCTGCCCCCAGACGGCCGCAGCTCGCCGATGGCAACGGATTTGTGTGTTACTATCTTGGTTACTTGGGGAGCCACAGCCTAGTCTGAATAATGTGTCCGGGTTTCAGTCCGCCTGAAACATTGACACATTATTCAAAACCCGGACTGTCCGGGTGAACCCCAGACTCGTGGCAACCCTACACATGACATCCTCCTGGATGACTGATCAGTGTACCAGCACGCCGCTGGTACCATGTGATCGCTGTGACCAATTACAGCAGGTCACATGACAGTTGTAAACAATAGATGGATTCCTTGCCATTTAATGTGTACAATTGTGTTGTTAGTTGTGATTGGTCAGAGTGATTACATGCTACAGACAGGGCCAATCAAAGCCCATCTGTACCAAGTTATTAGCTGTGGCCAATCACAGCTAATCACAACAATACACACTGAATGAATCAGTTTCATTCAGGAAAAATGGTTGCTTATACCAATGAAATTCACTGATATAAGCAATGTGATGTGTAAAAATGTTTAAAACGTGTAAGATGTGTAAAAAAAAAAAAAAAGGAAATCCTGATCAAAAGAATAATCATTTTTTATCATTGTTTTTTTATTACATTGTTTTCACTGTACAAGTGTCACTGGTTCCCACAAAGTGCCGAAAGTGTCAGTTAGTGTCCAATTGGCCGCCAAAATATCACAGCCCCGCTATAAGTTGCTGATCGCTGCCATTACTAGTAAACAAAAAATAATAAATAAAAATTAGTAGTTTACACAGTAGCATTTTGCACAGCAGCTAAATAATCGCATGCACAGCGAATAATTTATTGATGTAGTTTGCACAGTAGCAGTTTTGCACAGCGGCTAAATAATTGCACAGCACAGCAGCAATTTGCATTAGGATTCACCATTAGTATTGATATAATTATTGATTTAATGCACTCTATCTATGAAGTAGAATACATATCAAACAAGGATTTTCCATCTTTGTAGTAATATTTGGTATATAGTTTGCGCTGATCACCTTTTTTATTTATTTTTGTTCAAGTGCATGATATACACTTTAGGTCAACAGCAATCTAACTGACATACCACATTCAGATATTTTTCACTTTGATAGCGCGAGGGAACCCAATTTTTCTGTAATAAATAAAAATTGCAGTAGCGCATATATATATATATATATATATATATATATATATATATAAATATAAATATAAATATAATATATATTAGAGTTGCCACCTTTTCTTCAAGCCAAACCTGAACATGGCGGCGCACAGCAATTTTATTTTTAAGGGGGAACACTGTGGACTCTGGTGTAAAGGTGTTCCCAGCATTGCCCCTTAAATAAGGGTCCTTAAAGCCCCCCTTACATCAGAGTCCACAGGGCACCCCTTACCTTAGTGTTACTTGCTTGCAGGCAGGAGAGAGAAGGGAGGGTGGAGGGAGACTTCAGCTATAGACATTGGATGGTAAGCTCACTCACTCGAGGATGGAGTCTCAGGCATCCACACCTTCCATGCACCATGTATCCAAGCTCAGTTTCTGAGCTTCAAACTTCCAGCCCACACATCCCTTTCCTGAGGCACAGCCTGTGTTCTGGGACTCACACAGTTCCCAGAACACAGCGCGACCCATTACCCAGAAGACGCCGCACGGAGGAGAGAAGAAAGAAGATCTCCGCGGAGGAGGAAGAGGAAGATTAGGATGATGTGCCTAGCAACAGGCATTTCTGGTAAGTAAAAAAAAAAATGTTTTCATTTTTTTCCTTTTTCAGACTCTGTGTTTAATACTTTTTTTTGCTAGAAAATTACTTAAAGTGGTTGTATAGTCATTTTTTAAACTTTTATCTACAGGAAAGCCTATAATAAGGCTTACCTGTAGGTAAAAAAAATATCTCCTAAACCTGTACGGTTTAGGAGATATTCCCCTCGGTATGCGCCGCTGACTGCAGCGGCGCATGCGCACAAGGGAATTCTCGGCCTGAAAATCCGGCAGTGGCCGACCGGCCGGAATGAAATCTCGCATGCGCTGTGAGTGGCCGGAGCCGCGATACCCGGAAGAAACGCTGAGGGAGCCGACATCCCGTGGATCGGGCCAGATGTCGGGGCCTCGTTCTAAGGTAAGTATTTCATAATGAGCTAGTATGCGGTGCATACTAGCTCATTATGCCTTTTGCTTTGCAGGTGTTAAAAAAAAAAAAAAAAAAAAAAAAATTTGCGGGTTTTCTACCGCTTTAAACATTTTATATTGTTTTTTTTCTAACACCCTAGAGAATAAAGTGGCGGTCATTGCAATACTTTTTTTCACACCGTATTTGCGCAGCGGTCTTACAAGCGCACTTTTTTTGGAAAAAAATTCACTTTTTTGAATAAAAAAATAAGACAACAGTAAAATTAGCCCAATTTTTTTTATATTGTGAAAGATAATGTTACGCCGAGCAAATTGATACCTAACATGTCACGCTTAAAAATTGTCAAAAAATGCGTCAAACTTTTAGCCTCAAAAATCTCCATAAGCGACATTTAAAAAATTCTACAGGTTGCATTTTTTACGTTATAGAGAAGGTCTAGGGCTAGATTTATTGCTCTCACTCTATCGATCGCGGCCATACCTCACATGTGTGGTTTGACCGCCTTTTTCATATGCAGGCGCTACTCACGTATGCGCTCGCTTCGGCGCGCAAGCTCGTCGTGGCATGGTGTTTTTAAAAACCTTTTTTTTTTCTTATTTATTTTATTTATTTTTACACTGTTTAAAAAAAATAATAAATTGATCACTTTTATTCCTATTACAAGGAATGTAAACATCCCTTGTAATAGAAAAAAGCATGACAGGTCCTCTTAAATATGAGATCCGGGGGGTCAAAAAGTCCTCAGATCTATATTTGGACTTAAATGCAACAAAAAAAAAAAGTCATTTGAAAAAATGACATTGAAAAAAATGTACCTTTAAGAGGTATGGGCGGAAGTGACGTTTTCACGTTGCTTCCGCCCTCCTATGGTATAGAGACGAGTGGGGGGCCATCTTACCCTCACTCGTCTCCATACCCAGCTAGGAAGAGGACCCAATCGCCTCCGCCGCTACCGACGGCTCCAGTAAGTGTCGGAGGACACGGGAGGGCGGCGGGAGGGGGGGTGGCACCTCTCCCGCCGCCGATAGCGGTGATCTCGCGTCGAACTCCCCGCGGAGACCACCATTATCGTACAGACGACCGGCGCCTGAAGAGATGGATATCTCGGTTGTGGCAGCAGCAGCTGCCGTTACCGAGATTATCCCTCTTCAAAAATAGGACGTACATCGGCGTGCGCTGGTCGTTAAGTGGTTAAAGTGAAACAATAAAATATTCCTTTAAATATCGTACCGGGGTGGGGGTCCCCTTAGTCTGCCTGTAAAGTGAAGTCTTTGCCATGTTTATAACAGTGCTACAGTAAAAGGACATTTCTAAAGGCAAAAATGTCATTTAAAATTGCTTGTGGCTGTAATGTATTGTCGGATCCCGGCAATATAGATGAAAATCATTGAAAAAAATGGTGTGGGTTCCCCCCCCCCCCCTCCCCCAGTCCATACCAGGCCTTTTGGGTCTGGTATGAATATTAAGAGGAACCCCATGCCAAATTTTTTGGGGGTCCCTTCAAAATCCATACCAGGCCCTTCAGGTCTGATTTGAATTTTAAGGGGAAGCTCGTGCCAAAAAATAAAACATACCAGACCCTTATCTGAGCACGCAACCTGGCAGGCTGCAGGAAAAGGGGGTGGGGTGAGAGAGTGCCTTCTCCTCCTGACCTGTACCAGGCCACATGCCCTTAACATTGGGGGAGGCTGCTTTAGCCTAATATTTTAGCCTAGCTCAGAGGAAGCCCCCGAAACGCGTTACCTGTACCCCATGTTCTGTTCATGCCCCTACATTGTTTTTATGGCCTTTTGTCAGTTGCATTTTGTGAGCACCCACTTTTATACAAAACATATTTATTATTAAATTATCTTTGGTAATGCACCAGGTGTGCGCCCCTTCCATTTCTGTTTTTCTTGTAGGTCACTTGTGAGTTTTAAAAGAGCAGTTTCTTGGGAGTGTTGAGGGCGAAATCCAGATTGAAGGGGATCAAGAAGGTTTTTCTTAGTGAGGTGGTCACTCAGTTGGTTGTAAACCAGGCGTTCAAGGAGTTTAGAGGAAAAGGGGAGCAGGGAGATAGGACGTGGGTTGTTAAGATTGGTAGGGTCCAAGGACGGCTTTTTAAAGTGGAAGTAAACCCATCAATTTAACAGTTTCAAAAAACAGTTACATTTCTGGCATGACGGGAATGCTAACTGCACATTGGTTGTGCTCTCTGTCAAACTGTCAAACCATCCAATGTCTGGTGTCATAACTGATCACATGTGCAGCACCATGGCAGTTGAAGATTAAACAGGGTCAAAAATGGCAGCTTTCATGGCTGAAAACGATAGGGGGGTTTTCTTCCACTTTAAGTATGGGGGTGACCAGTGCATGTTTTAGAGCTTTGGGGAAAATGCCAGAGGTGAGGGAGAGTTGTAGTTCTGCAACAGCTGGAGGTCCGCTAATTGAATATCTCTGGTATAAACTATACATATATTTTGCGATCAAATAACATTTCTAATTATATGAAGTTAATCACAAGAGTCCCCTTCATATCAGAGTCCCCAGAGTACCCCACAGGGCACTCTGATGGGCACACTTGATGTAGGATGGAACTTTGATTGGAGCACCTAATCTAAGGGGGAACTCTGATGAGGTCACCTGATGTAAAGGGGCCACTGTGATGAAGACACCTGATGTAAGGGGACACTTTGATGGGGACACCTGATGTCAGAGTCACTACGTCTTATGTAAAGGTGTACACTAATGGGAACACCTAGCACTCTGATGGAGAAACCTGATCTAAGGGGGCACTCTAATGGAGACACCTGATGTAAAGGGGCACTTTGATGGGGGCACCTGATGTAAGGAGGCACTCGATTTGAGATACCTGATGTATAGGGGCACTTTGATGGGGCATCTGGTGTACAGGGGCACTTGGATGGGGGCATCTGATGTAAGGTGGCACTCTGAGGACACCTGATATAAGGGGGGCACACTGAAAATTGGCAATAAACATTACTGAAATGCTGTGCAAATTGCGCATAGCTTATTTATTGAAAGACATACAAATAACTACATATATACTAACATTGAGTCATAGCATAAATGTGAGATTTAGACTTCTGCTGGGAGAAATTTTGCTTACCTCCATACATTTTTATTCAATACCCCAGCTACAGGGCATTACTGACACCAAACTAATGGTAAGCTGTACTTGGGGTAAATGGGTTATCCTCATTATCTGAAACCTTGCAATTTGGGGGCTTTGTTGGCTACTGCCAGTAGGGATGGCCGAACTGTTCGCCCGGCGGTCGGTTCGTGGGAAATTTTGCGTGTTCGCCATTCACCAAACCGGCGGGCATATGTGTTTACAGTGTGAAAGAACTTTGACCCATGATGACACATCCATCATGGGGTACAGGGCAGCCAATTGAGACATTTCAGCACATGGACAATTGGACATACCCCCTACCTTATAGGACGCTGTGTGCAGCAGGGAGAGACTGTAGTGACACAATTCACTAGCTATTAGGTCCACAAAAGTCCTTTTAAAGACTGGTATAGGTGTAGTACAGTATATAGGGTTCAGTGCACTGCTGTGCTGGTGATTGCAGCTGTCTTTTGTCAGTGTAGGGACAGGACGCTGTGTGGAGCAGGCACAGTCAGTTTAATCACTAGCTAGCTATTACTACTAGGTCCACAAAGGTCCTTTTAAGGACTGGTATAGGTGTATAGTATATAGGGTGCTGGTGCACTGCTGCTGACTGCTGCCCTATTCTGCAGCAGTCTTTTATCAGTGTAGGGACTGAGGGACAGTCTGAAAATCACTAGCTACTAGGTCCGCAAAGGTCCTTTTAAGGACTGGTATAGGTGTACAGTATATAGGGTGCTGGTGCACTGCTGCTGATTGCTGCCCTATTCTGCAGCAGACTTTTATCAGTGTAGGGACTGTCTGCAAATCACTAGCTACTAGGTCCACAAAGCCGTCAAGCATGTAACCCGTGGCACCCGTGTAGATTTGGTTTTACCGCCACGGATTGCATGCAGGACTGGCTCTTCTTCTCCTCCTCCTACTCCATCCTCCTCCCTCACCTCCTCAGCTGACTCCTCCTTTTCCACTGCTAGCGTCTCTTCCGCTGCGCCGCACAAGCTCCCCAGAACCTATTCGAAATGCCAGGTGAGACGTTGCCATGCTGTGCTGCGTCTGTTGTGCCTGGAAGCCAAAAGCCACACTGGCACTGCACTTCTTTCAGCTTTGCGTTCACAGGCAGATCAGTGGCTAACACCTCTCAATTTGACAGTTGGTAAAGTGGTGTTTGACAACGGTGCCAATCTGCTTAGTGCATTGAAACAGGGCAAAATTACGCACTTGCCATGCATGGCACATGTCTTAAACTTGGTCTTGCGGCAGGCAAGGAAAATCTCGCCCCATTGCACAGCCATGGCTCACCTTGCTGACATTCAGCGGTGACACAATCTGCCAGTCAGACGTCTTATTTGCGATTGCCCGACGCGATGGAACTCAACCTTATATATGCTTGATAGGCTGCTCCAGCAGAAACGTGCAGTTAACGTCTACCTGTACGAACTCTGCGGCAGAACAGGTTCTGGGAGCTTGTTTTTTTTTCACCGCGCCAGTGGCTGCTGATGCGCGACGCATGCAGACTTCTGCGGCCATTTGATGTGATCACCAAACTGGTCAGTCGCAGCCATGGCGCCATCAGTGACATGGTACCTTATGCCTTCTTTAAGGAGCGTGCATTGCGTCGTGTCATTGATCAAACCATGGAGGAGCAGGAGCAGGAAGATGCGGAAGTCGCAATGCTGGGGGGGCTACTCTGTCTGAGACAAGTCAACAACAGGAGTCTGAAGAGGAGTCAGAGGAGGATGGTGCCGGGGCGGATGAGGAGGACCAAGAAGAGCATGCTTTAAACCTTTCTGGGATCCCTGTTGTTGTGCGTGGATGGGGAGAGGAGGACGACATTATCCTGGATGATGAGTAGGAGCCAGCCAACCACACCGCTTCCAGTTTAGTGCAAATGGGGGCCTTCATGGTCCAGTGTTTTAACAGGGACCCCCGTATAAAAAGCATAAGGGTCAAGGACCAGTACTGGGTGGCAACGTACTTAGATCCCCGGTACAAACACAAAATGGCGGAAATGTTACCACCATCACAGAGGGCTGTCAGAATGGAGCACTTCCAGGCCTTGCTTCGAGAAATGCTGCATTCTGCTTTTGCGTGCGCTGGCAGAGGTGGAATTCCCACTCCCAGAGAAGGAGTTGCGGGTATAAATCCAACAGCGCCTGCAAGAAGAGGCCGGTTTGAAGATGTGTTGGTGACTTCTGATATGAGGTCATTCTTTCAGCCGACCCATCGACAGGTCTCATCCGGATCCAGCATGAGGGAACGCCTAGACCGACAGGTGTCCAACTACATCGGGTTAAGGGCCGATGTGGATGCTCTGAGGAGTGATGATCCCTTGGACTACTGGGTAGGCAGGCTTGACCTCTGGCCAGAGCTTGCCCAATTTGCAATGGAACTGTTGGCTTGCCCCTCATCCAGTGTCCTGTCCGAAAGGACGTTCAGTGCAGCAGGGGGGATCGTGACCAATAAGCGCACTCGCCTAGCTCACGACAGTGTTGACTACCTCACATTCATAAAAATAAACGAGGCATGGATCTCGGAGGAATTCAACACATGTGACCAGTAGACCATGTATATCTCTATAAACGATTTATTTAATCGAGCACACAGACCTTTTTTCTACATTTGACTCACTTCCTTGTACAAAAAAGCACACTGTACTATATGCCTGTACCCTCCTGTTTGAAGAGGTTGAGCGGCGTCATATTTTTGTTGCTGGTATCAGTGCTGCTGTCAGTACTCTCTATCTCGGTGCTGGTGTCAGTGCACTCTATCATGGCGCTGGTGTCAGTGCTCTATATCACGGTGCTGGTGTCAGTGCTCTATATCACGGTGCTGGTGTCAGTGCTCTATATCACGGTGCTGGTGTCAGTGCTCTATATCACGGTGCTGGTGTCAGTGCACTCTATTATCGTGCTGGTGTCAGTGCTCTATATCACGGTGCTGGTGTCAGTGCTTGATATCACGGTGCTGGTGTCAGTGCTCTCTAACTCGGTGCTGGTGTCAGTGCTCTCTATCACGGTGCTGGTGTCAGTGCTCTATATCTAAGTGCTGGTGTCAGTGCTCTATATCATGGTGCTGGTGTCAGTGCTCTATATCACGGTGCTGGTGTCAGTGCTCTATATCACGGTGCTGGTGTCAGTGCTCTATATCACGGTGCTGGTGTCCGTGCCCTCTCTCTATCTTGGTGCTGGTGTCAGTGCACTCTATCGTGGTGCTGGTGTCAGTGCTCTCTCTCTGTCTCGGTGCTGGTGTGGTGTCAGTGCTCTTGATCTCGGTGCTGGTGTGGTCTCGGTGCTCTCTATCTCGGTGCTGGTATCAGTGCTCTCTATCACGGTGCTGGTATCAGTGCACTCTATCACGGTGCTGGTGTCAGTGCTCTATATCACCGTGCTGGTGTCAGTGCTCTATATCACCGTGCTGATGTCAGTGCTCTATATCACGATGCTGGTGTCAGTGCTCTATATCACGGTGCTGGTGTCAGTGCACTCTATCACTGTGCTGGTGTCAGTGCTCTATATCACGGTGCTGGTGTCAGTGCTCTATATCACAGTGCTGGTGTCAGTGCTCTCTAACTCGGTGCTGGTGTCAGTGCTCTCTATCACGGTGCTGGTGTCAGTGCTCTATATCACGGTGCTGGTGTCAGTGCTCTATATCACGGTGCTGGTGTCAGTGCTCTATATCACGGTGCTGGTGTCAGTGCACTCTATCACGGTGCTGGTGTCAGTGCTCTATATCACGGTGCTGGTGTCAGTGCACGCTATCACGGTGCTGGTGTCAGTGCTCTATATCTCAGTGCTCTATATCATGGTGCTGGTGTCAGTGCTCTATATCACGGTGCTGGTGTCAGTGCACGCTATCACGGTGCTGGTGTCAGTGCTCTATATCTCAGTGCTGGTGTCAGTGCTCTATATCATGGTGCTGGTGTCAGTGCACTCTATCACGGTGCTGGTGTCAGTGCACTCTATCACGGTGCTGGTGTCAGTGCACTCTATCACGGTGCTGGTGTCAGTGCACTCTATCACGGTGCTGGTGTCAGTGCACTCTATCACGGTGCTGGTGTCAGTGCACTCTATCACGGTGCTGGTGTCAGTGCACGCTATCACGGTGCTGGTGTCAGTGCACGCTATCACGGTGCTGGTGTCAGTGCACGCTATCACGGTGCTGGTGTCAGTGCACGCTATCACGGTGCTGGTGTCAGTGCTCTATATCTCAGTGCTGGTGTCAGTGCTCTATATCATGGTGCTGGTGTCAGTGCACTCTATCACGGTGCTGGTGTCAGTGCACTCTATCACGGTGCTGGTGTCAGTGCACTCTATCACGGTGCTGGTGTCAGTGCACGCTATCACGGTGCTGGTGTCAGTGCACGCTATCACGGTGCTGGTGTCAGTGCACGCTATCACGGTGCTGGTGTCAGTGCTCTATATCTCGGTGCTGGTGTCAGTGCTCTATATCACGGTGCTGGTGTCAGTGCTCTATATCACGGTGCTGGTGTCAGTGCTCTATATCACGGTGCTGGTGTCAGTGCTCTATATCACGGTGCTGGTGTCAGTGCTCTATATCACGGTGCTGGTGTCAGTGCTCTATTTCACGGTGCTGGTGTCAGTGCTCTATATCACGGTGCTGGTGTCAGTGCACTCTATCACGGTGCTGGTGTCAGTGCACTCTATCACGGTGCTGGTGTCAGTGCACTCTATCACGGTGCTGGTGTCAGTGCTCTATATCACGGTGCTGGTGTCAGTGCACTCTATCACGGTGCTGGTGTCAGTGCACTCTATCACGGTGCTGGTGTCAGTGCTCTCTCTCTATCATGGTGCTGGTGTCAGTGCTCTCTATCTCGGTGCTGGTGTCAGTGCTCTCTATCACAGTGCTGGTGATCATCTCCTGCACCCTCTTCATAGCCTACCCTGACCTTTCCTCTCCTCCATTGCCTTCATGCACTCCTGAGTCCTGAATTGTCAAAATTTCACAGATAAAAAAAGAATGCTTGTAGTTGTCGATCCCAGATTCACTTCATACATGTGTTATGTCAGTGGCCATGTGGTGGGACTATGTGTGCACAGCTATTAATTATTTTGTGGCTGAAAATATGACCTGTAGGTTTTTAAGGTTCGCCTGCCATTGAAGTCAATGGGGCCCGCCGCGAACTTTGCGGTTCGCAAAATTTGGCCGCGTTCGCGAAACGTCCCGTCAAAAGTACATCCATCTCTAACTGCCAGGACTTCTGGCATCATCTTGTGGAAGGTGGGCTTTAAATATTTCACACATGACATGATTCCAGAGGGATAGAAATAACATTCACTGCACCCAGGTTGTGTCATTGTAAAAAAACAAAAGGGTTCTTTAAGGTTCAATAGATGTCTTGTTTACAGCAAAGAATGTAAGTCAATCTCTGTCAAAAATGATGGTCTGTAAAAATAAATTGCATGGGTCCAGTAATGTTATGTGTTGGACCATTAACCAGC
This sequence comes from Lithobates pipiens, assembly GCF_037356315.1. Lineage (NCBI taxonomy): Eukaryota > Metazoa > Chordata > Amphibia > Anura > Ranidae > Lithobates > Lithobates pipiens. The sequence goes on from NW_027507881.1 coordinate 6,680,053, forward strand.
CAATATTACTGTAAAAAAACTCTGGCCATTTAATAGAGCACGCTGCTTGTTCCAATAAGAATCAATATTCTGTATCCCTACAAATACTTCGTTTAATGCTACCTGGCCATGTGAGACACTTTGCTTCCAGTTATGAGAACCACAAATGTCTACTCGAGGTACTCCCGGTATTTTCACGTTCTACTTTTATTATTGTCCCTTTTATATGGTTCAGCGTATTCCACAGCAATTTCCAGAATACCGAGCCATTCACATCACCTCTTACCCAATGGAGCTTAAAGTCTCATTCTCCTTATCATTAGGAATGATGAGACTCTTGGAATATTCTTTTTATTCCACCACCAGACATGCACATCCGGTGATCAGAGCATATCATGCAAGATCTGAAGGTTTTCATGTGCTGCACCGGCTTACCTTGATCATCAGAGGAGAGCTGAGAATTCCATTGAGTTGTTCAGCAGTGCCAGCCAGGGTATTTATTACTTCCTAGACGTCTACTATAAAACCGAATCCTTCATGAACACGGCTATTTTAAAGCATTTGCATCAGAATGATATGAATTGTGAAACAATTTGAGACCAGGTATAGATAGGCTATATTACCAAAATTATTGGGACGCGCCTGCCTTTACACGCGCCATGAACTTTAATAGCATCCCAGTCTTATGCCGCGTACAGACGATCGCACATTCCGACAACGAAACCGTGCATTTTTATTTTCCGGACGAATGTTGGCTCAAGCTTGTCTTGCATACACACGGTCACACAAATGTTGTTGGAAATTCCGAACATCAAGAACGCAGTGACGTACGACGCGTACGACGAGCCGAGAAAAATGAAGTTCAATGGCCAGTGTGACTCCTTTTGCTTGATTCCGAGCATGCGTAGAACTTTTGTTGCGTCGGAATTGTGTACACACACAATCGGAAATTCCGACAAGTCTTCTTGTGGGAAAATTTGAGAAACTGCTCTCAAACAGTTGTTGTTGGAAATTCCGAAACGTCAAGAACGCAGTGATGTACGACGCGTACGACGAGCCAAGAAAAATGAAGTTCAATGGCCAGTGTGGCTCCTTTTGCTTGATTCCGAGCATGCGTGGAATTTTTGTTGCGTCGGAATTGTGTACACACGAATTTTTGTTGCGTCGGAATTGTGTACACACGATCGGAAATTCCGACAGTCTTCTTGTCGGAAAATTTGAGAACCTGCTCTCAAACAGTTGTCATCGGAAATTCCGAAACGTCAAGAACGCGGTGACATACGACACGCAGGACGAGCCGAGAAAAATGAAGTTCAATGGCCAGTGTGGCTCCTTTTGCTTGATTACGAGCATGCGTGGAATTTTGTGCGTCGGAATTGTGTACACACGATCGGAATTTCCGACAACAAGTCTTCTTGTCGGAAAATTTGAGAACCTGCTCTCAAACACTTGTTGTCGGAAATTCCAAAACGTCAAGAACGCGGTGACGTACGACACATACGACGAGCCAAGAAAAATTTAAAAAAAAATTAAGTTCAATGGCCAGTGCGGCTCTTCTGCTTGATTCCAATCTGGCATAGAACTTTTGTTGCGTCGGAATTATGCACACACAATCGGAATTTCCGACAACGAGTCTTCTTGTCGGAAAATTTGAGAACGGGCTCCCAAACAGTTGTTGTCGGAAATTCCAACAGCAAATGTCCGATGGAGCATGCACACAGTCGGAATTTCCGTCAGCGAGCTCACACCGAACATTTGTTGTCGGAAATTCAGATTGTCCGCGCCATTAGTCCATAGGGTTCAGTATTGAGTTGGCCCCGCCCTTTGCAGCTATAACAGCTTCAACTCTTCTGGGAAGGCCGTCCACAAGGTTTAGGAGTGTGTCTATGGGAATGTTTGGCCATTCTTGCACTAATGCCACGTACACCCGATCGGAATTCTCGTTGGAAAAAGCTCTGATGGTTTTCACGTCAGAATTCCGACGGAATTCCGCTCTAACTGTCTTGCCTACACGCGGTCACACCAAATTCCAATCGCCAAGAACGTGGTGACGTACAACACATGCGCCGGGACTAGAAAAAGGAAGTTCAATACCTAGTAGCCAATAGCTTCCGTCTCGCAGTTGAATCTGAGCATGCGTGAGTTTTTGCGCGTCGGCATTGCATACACACGATTGGAATTTCCAATAGAAAGTTTTACCATCGGGAAAATTGAGAACATGCTATCAGATTTTTGCTGGCGGGAATTCGGCCAGCTAAATTCCGATGGAGCATAACACACGGTCTCATTTTCCAATGAAAAGCTCTCATCTGTCTTTTGCTGGCCGAAATTCCGATTGTGTGTAGGCGGCATAAGACTGGGATGAATGAGAAGGCCTGGCTCGCAGTCTCCGCTCTAAAGTATCCCAAATGTGCTCTATCGGGATGAGGTCAGGACTCTGTGCAGGTCAGTCAAGTTCCTCCACCTCAAACTCTCTCATCCATGTCTTTATTGACCTTGCTTTCAATCCATCGTCATGTTTGAGTCAAAGATGACTCCGAAGCTTTTGTCTTTAGTGCTGGGGGTGATGGGTTGTCTGAGCATGGTGAGTGGCGTGGACATCGTGCCAGGGTTTTTGTTTTGGTTTGCGTGGAGGAAGAGGAGTTCTGTTTTGGATCTGTTGAGTTTAAGGGAGCTCGCCGTGCTCATCAAGGTCCCAGCTGTCACAGAGTTGGGGGGGGGGGTCCGCTTTGCTTGAAATCTCTGGAACGAAGCCGATCTCTCGAGTGCTGCCTTCGCCATCTTGAGTATGGGAATCAGGAAGTGGAGCCTTTCGGCTTCATTTCCCGGTTCCCTACTGCGCATGGGCGAGTCGCGCTGCGCTATAAGGATGGTCCCCGCTGGCTCTGGGATCCGTGTGTTTCCTAGCAGGCAGCGGGGGACTTTCGGAAAGGGGCGTACCTTCTGCAGAATCTACGCCGGAAGTGGGTGCAGATACCTGTACTGTACAGGTACCTGCACCCCCCTCCCCCCTGAAAAGTGCCAATTGTGGCGCTGGAAGGGGAGGATTCCAATGAGCGGAAGGTCCACTTTAGGGTGGACCTCCGCTTTAAGTGTCTTTCCCCCATTGTGTGCCTCCTAGGTGTGAATTTCAATTGTAAATTGAGTCGCCTATTGTTTCTGTCTATCTGCTAATCCTTTTAGAGGTTTGGACAGCCCTTGGCTTGTATAGGTGATTAGTTAGCTTACTGTTTATTTAAATTGCTGTTCATGTTTATAAACTCTTATCTGATTTTGTGTTATATATATTCTGTGTGAGTTTACAATAAAGAGAGTTCTAGTTTGCACCTAAGCTAGTGTCGTCTAGTATCTTGGATACAATGTTCAGTGATAATATCTGGTTCCTGGTTTCAGACTGGAGGAAGCTGTTTCTTGATGGGGGCACCCAAGCTGGGTGCTGGACAGTCCATCACAATATCCATGTCTGGTTGACCTTGCTTACACGCGGGCACATGCCAGTGCTGACCAATGTCCAATCAGTTATGATTTTTCTGATGCCTGGACTACTACAACGACTTGCATGAGCAGAAGAAGATGATAATTGAAGGAGAGAGGTGCAGTGGAGAACAGGGGGTGTGTGGAGGGTGTAGTGAGTTAGTTGATCGTTTTTTTTTTTTTTTGTGAAAATGTGAACCAACCCTTTAAAAACTGGTCAAACATTTGGTATTGAAGTATAATTCTTGGTGCTAAGATACCTCCACCGAACCATTATAATTGGAAAATGAACATGGAGGCTGCCAGTAGTAGAACAGTGGTGCCTAAACCCAAATTGCAGATACTGGAGGGGTGGTTAAAAAAAAAATTGGAAAATAAAACCTAGTTTTGCCTACTGTTTTTTTAATTATTCATATAAAAAAATATAGAAGCATTATATACACCAGTGTTTGTATATATTACATAGTTACACAGTAGGTGAGGTCGAAAAAAAGTCCATCAAGTCCAACCTATGTGTGTGATTATATGTCAGTATTACTTTGTATATCCCTGTATGTTGCGGTCATTCAGGTATTTATCTAATAGTTTCTTGAAACTATCGATGCCCCTCGCTGAGACCACCACCTGTGGAAGGGAATTCCACATCCTTGCCGCTCTTAGACCCCTTTCACACTGCCGCGCCCATAGCGTTGGTGGTAAAATGCTGCTATTTTTAGCGGCGTTTTATCGTCGGATTTGCAGCGCATTTCGGCCGCTAGCGGGGTGCTTTTACCCCCCGCTAGTGGCTGAGAAAGGGTTAAAACTGCCGGCAATACGCCGCAATAGCGGCGTTTTGCCGGCGGTATTGCAGCGCTGCCCCAATGATTTCACTGGGGAGCAGTGGTGGAGGAGCGGTAAACACAACGCTCCTTCACCGCTCCAAAGAAGCTGCTGGCAGGACTTTTCCTGACGCCCTGCTAGCGCACCGCTCCGGTGTGAAAGCCCTCAGGCTTTTACACTGGATGCAATGGTGCAGCGGTTTGAGGGTGGATTGCAGGCGCTATTTCTAACACTATAGCGCCTGCAACATGCCCTCGGTGTGAAAGGGGTCTTACAGTAAAGAACCCTCTACATAGTTTAAGGTTAAACCAATTTTCTTCCTATTTTAATGAGTGGCCCACGAGTCTTGTTAAACTCCCTTCCACAAAAAAGATTTCTCCCTATTGTGGGGTCACCAGTACGGTATTTATATATTGTGGGGTCACCAGTACGGTATTTGTATATTGAAATCATATCCCCTCTCAAGCTTCTCTTCTCCAGAGAGAATAAGTTCAGTGATCGCAACCTTTCCTCATAACTAATATCCTCCGGACCCTTTATTAGCTTTGTTGCCCTTCTTTGTAGTCGCTCCATTTCCAGCACATCCTTCCTGAGGACCGGTGCCAAGAACTGGACAGCATACCCCAGGTGCGGCCGGACCAGAGTCTTGCAGAGCGGGAGAATTATCGTTTTATCTCTGGAGTTGATCCCCTTTTTAATGCCAATAGTCTGTTTGCTTTGTTAGCAGCAGCTTGGCATTGCATGCCATTGCTGAGCCTATCATCTACTAGGACCCCCAGGTATCCACAAATCCCCCCCCCCCTTTTCCCTACACCCCCACACAAAAACAACCCCTGGTGCCCCCCTGAATTTCCCTAAAAACCAGGCTAACCCATTCGACCCTGGACTAATACCTGCCAATCAAAAAGATCCAATGGGATAGAGCCAACACTATTGGAAATGAACAGAGGGCTGGCCGATCCTAAGGCCCTTAGAAGGAATGATGTAACCAGCCAGCATTATTTGATGGGGTCCAGTGTCTGGTGGGATTAGCCTGGTTTTTACAGAGGAATTTTGGTGGCACCAGGGAGGTTTTCTGTGGGGGTGGGTTTATGGTGGCCACCTCATCCCTTTTAAACCCAAACACATATTAATTACACGGGTTCTGTGGCTGATTAAAGAGGAAGTAAACCCTGATGAGTTTACTTCCTCTTTGATTCCCTGCAAAGGTAAAGCATAATGGACTACTATGCATCGCATTATGTGTCACTTACCTGACACAGGAGCCAGCGAAGTCACCGCTGTCCCCTGTAGTCCGGAGCCTCCATCTTCTCGGTGGGTCTCGCTGCTCCGCCGCTGTCATTCGCACGGGAGCCGCCACTCTCGGCATATCGCTGTTGACAGCCGCGCGCTCAGAGCGCCGCTGTCTATGGCGCATGCGCCGTAGACAGCGGTGCCTGTCTTTCGGCAAATATCTCCTAAACCGTGTAGGTTTAGGAGATATTTCTTGGACCTACAGGTAAGCCTTAATCTAAGTTTACCTATAGGTCAAAGCAGTGGCGGAATTATAGGGGTCGCCGAGATCACCATGGCGACCGGGCCCCTTGCTGCAGGGAGTCCTTGAGGGCCCCCTGTACTCTTCGATAGGAGGGAAGGCTGAGAAGAGCTCCCCGATCATCAGCCGAACTGAAATCGGCACTGTGCGGGGAGCTCCTCACATTAGCCACAAGTAAAAGCACAGTGTGTGCTCTTTGTCTCCCCCTAGAGTGCAGTACCCGGCAGGAAAGGCAAAGGTAAATGTCTGCCGTTTTTTTTTTTTTTTTTTTTTTTATAAGACTATCTACTGTATTTGTCTTTATATGTATGTGTGTGAGCATGCATGTGTGTGCATGTGAGCATGCTTGTATGTGTGTGTGTGAGCATGCTTGTATGTGTGTGCGTGTGAGCATGCATGTATGTGTGTGTGTGAGCATGTGTGTGTGAGCATGCTTGTATGTGTGTGTGAGCATGCTTGTATGTGTGCGTGTGAGCATGCATGTGTGTGTGTGCGTGTGTGCGCATGCTTGTATGTGTGTGTGTGTGAGCATGCTTGTATGTGTGTGCGTGTGTGCGCATGCTTGTATGTGTGTGTGTGAGCATGCTTGTATGTGTGTGTGAGCATGCTTGTATGTGTGTGCGTGTGTGTGAGCATGCGTGTGTGTGTGCGTGTGAGCATGCATGTATGTGTGTGAGCATGCGTGTGTGAGCATGCTTGTATGTGTGCGTGTGAGCATGCATGTGTGTGTGTGTGTGTGTGTGCGTGTGAGCATGCTTGTATGTGTGTGAGCATGCGTGTGTGAGCATGCTTGTATGTGTGCGTGTGAGCATGCATGTGTGTGTGTGTGTGTGTGTGTGCGTGTGAGCATGCATGTATGTGTGTGAGCATGCGTGTGTGAGCATGCTTGTATGTGTGCGTGTGAGCATGCATGTGTGTGTGTGTGTGCGTGTGAGCATGCATGCATGCATGTGTGTGTGTGTGTGCATGCATGTATGTGTGTGTGTGAGCATGCTTGTATGTGTGTGTGTGAGCATGCTTGTATGTGTGTGTGTGAGCATGCTTGTATGTGTGTGTGTGAGCATGCTTATATGTATGTGTGTGTGTGCTCGTGTGAGCATGCATATGTGTGTGTGTGTGTGTGTGTGTGAGCATGCTTATATGTATGTATGTGTGTGTGTGTGTGTGTGTGTGTGTATGTGTGTGTGCATGTATGCATATGTATGTATGTGAATGTGCTTATCAGTGGCGGTGCATCCAAAAGGGCGCAAGTTACCGCCCCCTCTCTCCAGCCACCCCCTCTATGACCAAAGGATAGATTCATGCATAGCATAGCATGAATCTATCCATGGCCACCGCTGTCACCCCCATATTTAGGTGTCTGGTCCCTTTTGGGGTGCTGGATGCCTGAATTAGAGCAGCGGGGGTTGTTTTTGCAGCACCTGATTAGAGCCATGGGCTCTAATAGGCTTCAAAATAGGTGAACTGCGAGCGCCATGCTTGACGCTCACAGTCCACCCAGGTGTGTTAGAAAAGTGAATTAATATTCACTTTCCTAACACTGAATCGCCTCTCCACCAATCAGGTGTGCGGGTCTGTTACCCATCACCTGATGCATGGAGGACCCCGCTCATGGCTGTTACCCGCTGCCCCACCAAGACAGGGTAAGTGGCAGGCAGACAGCGAGCGGGCGGTGGGGATTCACAGTGGCAGCATTTGATGGACACACCAACAGCATTTGATGTGCACAGTGGCAGAGCTTGATGGGCACACTGGCAGCATTTGATGGGCACACTGGCAGCATTTGATAAGCACACTGGCAGCATTTGATGGCACAGTGGCAGAGCTTGATGGGCACACTGGCAGCATTTGATAAGCACACTGGCAGCATTTGATGGCACAGCGGCAGAGTTTGATGGGCACAGTGATGACATTTGATGGCACAGCGGTGGCGTTTGATGGTACAGTGGCTGCAATTGATGGGCACAGTGGCTGTAATTTATGTTTTTTTCTGAATTTTTCAGTTTGCTTGCCCCCTCCCCTAAAAATTTGGAGCACCAGCTGCCACTGGTTTATATGTGTGTGCATATGTGAATTTTCCTCCTGCAGCCGCTGAATGCCTGTGGGTGGGAGAGGAGGAGAAGCGGGGGGAAATGGAGAAATCGGTTCCATTATAGGGCAGCCACCCGCTTGGGACCGGGCCCTGGTGTTCCACCATTGGGCTCGGAGAAAAGAGCCCTGTCCGGGGGGGGGGGGGGGGGGGGGGTGTCAAAGTGGTTTGTAAGGGTTTACAACCACTTTAAGGTGGTAATTAAACTCACTTGGGTGCCTTATCTGCATTTGATTAGCCTTCAGAACCCGTGTAATTCAAAGGTGTTCGGGTTTAAAGGAAATAGAGGTGGGTTCCCCTATTTGGGAAAAGGCGGGGAGATTTGTGGACACCATGTACAATCAATAAGTTTTTCTATATGAATAGATAAATAGCGGTAGCCATAAGTAGGTGTCATTTCCAATTTTTATTTTTTATTTTTTGCGCTGCGCCGAACTGTGCCAAGTCAACCGATCTGATATATATCACCCATATACTTTTGCAGCGTGCGGTCATCTTGGTACGGCCATTATTCACCCTATAATCAGCTCGTGAAGCGTCTTGATTAAACTTTGTTTAACCCTTCTCCCCTCCGTATCTGTTCTGAGACTCCTTTCACCCCTCCCTGTCTGTCTCTTTCTATGACTGTGTCTGAGGTTCTCTCCATGGTCCTCTTCATCTCCCTCTTCCGGGAGGGGGGGGTATCAGGCTCTGGCCTGGTTTCCTACACAGCATGCTCTGTTCCTCGGCCAAATAAAGAGCTCACAGATGATTTCTGATGAGCCTGTGCAGCTAATTAGGAGGGAGTTCTGCAAGGCTGATATAGTGCTGGCCACCATGAAAGGGAAATCCGATTGACTTTCTAGAGGTCATTTCATCGGCAGTAATATAGAGCAATACAATCATCTGCATGCTCAGCGCTGATGGCCAGAACAGATGTGACCCTTTTTTTCTGTCACTGTTGGGGGTCATAGACAGATTCCTCGCACTCTCCCATGAAAAGTCTGTCTCCTGCATTCAACATATCATTCATTCATTTGTTCTGTTCTATGTAAAAGGCTTCACTCGTTCTCAATTCTATACCAACATCCTCATTCTAAATCGCATTAGGCTGTGCTTAAATTCACATTTCTGCAGTGGCGGCTGGCGCAAAAAAATTTTGTGGGGGCGTAAGCGAACTGAAAAAAAAAAAACATCAATTGCAGCTACTGTGCCATAAAATGCTGTCACTGTAGCATCAAACACAGCCACTGTGCCCATCAAACGCAGCCACTGCGCCCGTCAAACGCAGCCACTGCGCCCGTCAAACGCAGCCACTGCGCCCGTCAAATGCTGTCACTGTGCCCATCAATTGCAGCCACTGCGCCCGTCAAACGCAGCCACTGTGCCCATCAAATGCTGTCACTGTGCCCATCAATAGCAGCCACTGTGCTCCATCAAACGCTGCCATTGTGCCATCAAATGCAGTCGCTGTGCCCATCAAATGCAGTCACTGTGCCCATTAATTGCTGACACTGTGCCCATCAATTTCTGCCAGTGTGCTCATCAATTGCCGCTACTGTCCCCCATCAGATGCTGCCAGAGTGCCCATCAATTGCCGCTACCGTGCCCCATCAGATGCTGCCAGTGTGCCCCATCAGATGCTGCCAGTGTGCCCCATCAGATGCTGCCAGTATGCCCCATCAGATGCCACTAGTGTGCCCCATCAGATGCCACTAGTGTGCCCCATCAGATGGTGCCAGTGTGCCCCATCAGATGGCGCCAGTGTGCACCATCAGATACCGTCATTGTGCCCCATCAGATGCTGCCAATGTGCCTCATCAGATGCCGCCAGTGTGCCCCATGAGATGCCGCCAGTGTGCCCCATGAGATGCCGCCAGTGTGCCCCATGAGATGCCGCCAGTGTGCCCCATCAGATACCGCCAGTGTGCCCCATCAGATACCGCCAGTGTGCCCCATCAGATGCTGCCAGGCACTTACTTGTCTCGGAGCGGGTCAGTGGAGGTCTCCTGCACATCCTCCATATCTTCTTCCGTCCTCTCTCTCAGGCGTCCAATCGCAGCGCATTACGATTCAGCATATGAGGTGACTGGTAACAGATTGGCTGTTGACTGAGAGGCGGATTCAGTGTTAGCAAAGCGAAATCCTTCGCTTTGCTAACACACAGCTGAGTGAACAGTGAACGCAGAGCATTGCGCCCGCTATTCACCTTTTTGGGCGCCTATTAGAGCCTATGGCTCTAATCAGGTGGTTCCAAAGAAAAAAACTGTGGCTGTAATTCAGATGCCCGGCGCCCGAAAATAGGCTGGACCCCTGAATAGGGGGGTGTCAGCAACAACCATAGATCGGTTCATGCAACGCATGAATCTATCTATGGTGATTAGAGCGGTGCAGGAGAGAGGGGGCGGTGCTCCTGCGCCCTTTATGGACCTACCGCCACTGCATTTCTGTTATCTATCATTGACTACGACAGGGGTGTCCAACGCAATTTCGGGCTGCATCAGCATTATGGTTGCCCTCAAAGGGCTGGTTGTATTTTTATTCAGAGAGTGCCAACTTCACACAGCTGGTTGTATCTGTAAGATTATATACACTATATTGCCAAAAGTATTGGGACACCTGTCTTTACACGCACAGGAACTTTAATGGCATCCCAGTCTTAAGCCGCGTACACACAATTGGATTTTCCAACGGGAATTGTGTGATGTCGGGATGTTGGAGGAAAATATGACCATTTGAACGCTCCATCGGACAATTGTTGTCAGATTTTCCGTGGACAAATGTTGGATGGCAGGCTTTTAAATTTTTCGCAGACAAATGTCTGTTGTCGGACAGTTTTGTGATTGTGTGTACACAAGTCTGTCGGACAAAAGTCCAAAGTACAAACACGCATGTTCAGAAGCAGAAGCGGTTGGTCTTGTAAACTAGGGTTCGTAATGGAGACTTAACATTCGTGACGAGGTAAATTCTGAAATCTGGAAATGCAGCGCACAATTCTCTTCTTCTTTAAAGCGGGAGTCCGCCGGGATTCCGCGTTTTTTTTTTTTTTTTTTTAAAAGCCAGCAGCTACAAATACTGCAGCTGCTGACTTTTAAAATAGTGACACTTACCTGTCCAGCGCGCCCGCGATGTCGGCACCCGAAGCCGATCTGCAGATCGTTTCTCGGGTGCTGCCGCCGCCATCTTGGGTATGGGAATCAGGAAATGGAGCCTTTCGGCTTCATTTCCCGGTTCCCTACTGCGCATGCGCGAGCCGCGCTGCGCAATAAGGACGGTCCCTGCTGCCTCTGGGATCTGTGTGTTTCCCAGCAGGCAGCGGGGCACTTGCGGAAAGGGGCGGGCACTTGCGGAAAGGGGCGTAATCTACGCCCCTTTCCGCAGAGAGCTATCCCGGAAGTGGGTGCAGATACCTGTACTGTACAGGTACCTGCACCCCCCTCCCCCCTGAAAGGTGGCAATTGTGGCGCCGGAGGGGGGAGGATTCCGATGAGCGGAAGGTCCATTTTAGGGTGGACCTCCGCTTTAATAGGATAATAACGAAGCTGCTTTGCTGGTGATACTGATGGAGTTATTGCAAAATAACTTTCAAAGGCTTTTTTTTCTAGTGATATCAAGAATAATATTATTATGTTTTTTTTTTTTTGTTTTTGTTTTTTTGGGCAACTTACCACAACACCATTATACCGTAGTTTTTAAGATCAAAGATACAACTATGTTGGTGTCCCTTGTCAATTTTACATTGTATTTTTTTAAATGTAACTGCTACTCCCAAATCGTAATTTGAAGTAAAACACATAGCCAAGTATTATTCTACACAAATTTTTTATTGTGCATTAAAAAAAAGAAAACAAATAAAATTAGACATGTTATCTGTCAATAGAACTTAACCAAAAAGGGCAAAAAGGGCAATCTATGCATTTGAAAATATAACAAATCAAGGCCAATAATAAATAACACGTTATCTCCTCCAATTCTGCAACATGGCTGGTTGACGAACGGCCGTTCAGAAACTAACTGAAAAGCGCAAAATGAAAAGTGCGAAACGACACTCACCAAACTTTTACTAACACAAAATTAGCAGAAGGAGCCCAAAGGGTGGTGCTAAAGAGTTGAAAAACACATAGTACGTCACTATGTTCGTGTTTGTTGGCCGACAATTCCATTTGTATGCAAGACAAGTTCCTTGCCAACACCCTTCGGACAAAAGTCTGAGGCTTTGTCTGCGGAGAATCCGATCGTGTGTACGAGGCTTAAGTCTGTAGGGTCCAATATTGAGTACTTTTCCCTTCTGTTGTGGTAAAAACTCAAAATGTAAGATTTACCCTCACTTTTAGGCTTCTCACTTCCTATTCTGTCTCACATCAGTCAAAGGGAGGGAAGGCTCATTGATGGAGGTGGAGAGGGAAGGCTCATTGATGGAGGTGGGGAGGAAAGGCTCATTGATGGAGGTGGGGGGGGGGGGGGGGGACTCATTAATATAGGTGGGGAGAGAAGGCTCATTGACAAAGTGGGGAGTGAGGGCTCATTGATGGAGGTGGGGAGGGAAGGCTCATTTATGGAGGTTGGGGGGAAAACTCATTGACAGAGGCGGGGAGCAAAGGCTCATTGATGGAGGTGGGGAGAGAAGATTCATTGAAGAGGTGGGGAGGGAAGGCTCATTGATGGAGGTGGGAGGGAAGAATCATTGATGGAGGTGGGGAGGAAAGAATCATTGATGGATGTGGGGAGGGAAGGCTCATTGATGGAGGTGGGGAGTGAAGGCTCATTGATGGAGGTGGGAGGGAAGAATCATTGATGGATGTGGGGAGGGAAGGCTCATTGATGGAGGTGGGGAGGGAAGGCTCATTTATGGAGTTTGGGGGGAAAACTCATTGACAGAGGCGGGGAGCAAAGGCTCATTGATGGAGGTGGGGAGAGAAGATTCAGTGAAGAAGGTGGGGAGGGAAGGCTCATTGATGGAGGTGGGAGGGAAGGCTCATTGATGGAGGTGGGGAGGGAAGAATCATTGATGGATGTGGGAGGGAAGGCTCATTGATGGAGGTGGGGAGGAAAGAATCATTGATGGATGTTGGGAGGAAAGGCTCATTGATGGAGGTGGGAGTGAAGGCTCATTGATGGAGGTGGGGAGGGAAGAATCATTGATGGATGTGGGAGGGAAGGCTCATTGATGGAGGTGGGGAGGAAAGAATCATTGATGGATGTTGGGAGGAAAGGCTCATTGATGGAGGTGGGAGTGAAGGCTCATTGATGGAGGTGGGGGGGAGTGAAGGCTCATTGATGGGGTTGGGGAGGGAAGGCTCATTGGTGGAGGTGGGAGTGAAGACTCATTGACGGAGGTGGGGAAGGAAGGCTCATTGATGGGATTGGGGAGGGAAGGCTCATTGATGGGGTTGGGGAGGGAAGGCTCATTGATGGGGTTGGGGAGGGAAGGCTCATTGATGGGGTTGGGGAGGGAAGGCTCATTGATGGAAGTGGGGGGAAGACTCATTAATATAGGTAGGGAGGGAAGGCTCATTGAACAAGTGGGGAGTGAGGGCTCATTGATGGAGGTGGGGAGGGAAGGCTCATTGATGGAGGTTGGGGGAAGACTCATTGACGGAGGTGGAGAGGGAAGGCTCATTGATGGGGTTGGGGAGTGAAGGCTCATTGATGGAGGTGGGGGTGAAGACTCATTAATATAGGTGGGGAGGGAAGGCTCATTGACAAAGTGGAGAGTGAGGGCCTCATTGACAAAGTGGAGAGTGAGGGCTCATTGATGGAGGTGGGGAGGGAAGGCTCATTTATGGAGTTTGGGGGGAAAACTCATTGACAGAGGCGGGAGCAAAGGCTCATTGATGGAGGTGGGGAGAGAAGATTCAGTGAAGAAGGTGGGGAGGGAAGGCTCATTGATGGAGGTGGGAGGGAAGGCTCATTGATGGGGTTGGGGAGGGAAGGCTCATTGGTGGAGGTGGGAGTGAAGACTTATTGACGGAGGTGGGGAAGGAAGGTTCATTGATGGGGTTGGGGAGGGAAGGCTCATTGATGGAAGTGGGGGGGAAGGCTCATTGATGGAAGTGGGGGGAAGACTCATTGATGGAGGTGGGGAGGGAAGGCTCATTGACAAAGTGGGGAGTGAGGGCTCATTGATGGAGATGGGGAGGGAAGGCTCATTGATGGAGGTTGGGGAAAGACTCATTGATGAAGGTGGAGAGGGAAGGCTCATTGATGGAGGTTGGGAGGGAAGGCACATTGATACAGGTAGGGAGCGAAGGCTCATTGATGGAGCTGAGGAGGGAAAGCTCATTGATGGAGGTGGGGAGGGAAGGCTCATTAATGGAGGTGGGGAGGGAAGGCTCATTGATGGAGGTGGGGAGGGAAGGCTCATTGACGGAGGTGGGGAGGGAAGGCTCATTGACGGAGGTGGGGAGGGAAGGCTTATTGATGGAGGTGGAAGGGAAGGCTCATTGATGGAGGTGGAAGGGAAGGCTCATTGATGGAGGTGGAAGGGAAGGCTCATTGATGGAGGTGGGGAGGGAAGAATCATTTATGGAGGTGGGGAGGGAAGAATCATTGATGGAGGCGGGGAGGGAAGGCTCATTGATGGAGATGGGGAGTGAAGGCTCATTGATGGAGGTGGGGAGGGAAGGCTCATTGATGGAGATGGGGAGGGAAGGCTCATTGATGGAGGTGGGGAGGGAAGAATCATTGATGGAGGTGGGGAGGGAAGGCTCATTGATGGAGGTGGGGAGGGAAGGCTCATTGATGGAGGTGGGGAGGGAAGGCTCATTGGTGGAGGTTGGGAGGGAAGGCTCATTGGTGGAGGTGGGAGTGAAGACTCATTGGTGGAGGTTGGGAGGGAAGGCTCATTCATGGAGGTGGGAGTGAAGACTCATTGACGGAGGTGGGGAAGAAAGGTTTGATCCAGTAGAAGAGTTACTGGAGCTCAAATTAAACTGAAAAAGTGAATGCTGTTTCTGAAAGAAAGGTGTCAGAGGATCAGAGTTTCTTGTGTATGGAGCTGTGTAGCCAAAAAACGGTCAGGGTGCCCATGCTGACCCGTATCCACAGCCAAAAGTGCCTACAACAAAAAAGGTTTTGTCTTGGCCTCCAAATTCTCCAGATTGCATCTGTGGGATGTGCTGTAAAAAAAGTCCGATCCATGGAGGCCTCACCTCACAACTTAACAGAAATTAAAGGATCTGCTATTGATGGATTGGTGCCAGATACCACAGCATACCTTCAGCGCAGTGGCGGTCAGTGGTAATTTTTTTGGGGGGGAGCGGCAAACAGTAACACCCCCCCTCCTTGGTTAGTCGGGTCTGGAGCACTTACCTCATCTATGGTGGGCAGCTCTTCTCCCATGCTTCGGCGGTGGCTTACCTTGCTCTCCATGGGCATTGTGGCGACATTTCGTCCTTCTTCCTCGGCAGCCAATTGGGACTCTTCTCTTTTCGGGCCAATCGGAAAATGGGTCTTAGGCCAGCTTTTGATTGGCCGGATTGAGGATCAGTGTTTTAATAGCGAATATTAATTCGTTGTTGAAACACCTGGGTGGGCTCCTGGCGCAATGCTCTGCACCACGAGCCCATCCTATCTTGAAGCCTATTAGAGCCTCTGGCTTCAACCAGGTGCTTCAAAAAAAACACCCCCACTGCTGTAATTCAAGAGCCCGGGGTCCTGAAAGAGGGGGTGGCCGTGGATATGAATGCTATGAATGAATCTATCTATTCATATAGGGGGTGGCAACCGTGAATAGGGGGGGGGGGCCCTAATGGACGTGCAGCCACTGCTCCAGAGGTCTAGTAGAGCCCATGCCTCTACAGGTCAGGGGGGGTTTTTTCAGAAAAATTGGGACCTACTCAATATTAGGTGGGTGGTCATAATTTTATGGCCAATCGTGTACATATTTGTGGTTGAGGTTAATCTCAATAAATAGCTGTAGCAGTTTTATTATTGTGGGAGATTTACTGGTAAATTATAGGAAGGGTTTATATGGCTTTAGATATTTGTAATATAATAATACAGCGTGGCAGTTGCTTTGGTTAGAGAGGTTAGAAGATAAAAAGAAGACTAACTGGTTCCTTAGGGCAAGACCGAAATCTTTCCATCTTGTATTTCCAAACACATCCCTTTGTAATATATGTGTGTTCATGCCATCTAATGATCTTTAAACTGCAGGGTAATGTCAGCCTCCTCGGTCTATAGTCATTTTAGTACATTAAAGGGCAAAAATCTCAAAGAGTATTTTTAGTTACTGCAACACTGACAGCGGCTCCAATTTTTTTTTTTTGGAGCATTAAAGCCAATTTAGTTGTGCTGGAGAAAAAATGCTTCTGGTGTGACATTAAAGAAATCCTGTACTGAGGAGTAGTGATGGACGAACTTCCGACGGGACGTTTCGCGAACGCGAAACGCGAACGGACACAAACGTTCGCGAAAACGACCGTTCGCCGCGGGCTCCATTGACTTCAATGGGAGGCGAATTTCGCAAACCTTTAGGTCGAATTTGCGGCCACGGGGTAATTATTAGGGGGTAGCACGTAGTCCCACCACCTGGACAATAGCATAATACATGTATGAGGTGAATTTGGGATCGATAACTACAAGCATTTTTTTTTTATTTGGGAAATTGTTCTGACAATTCAGGACTATGGAGCTAATGAAGGCAATGGAGGAGAGGGAAGGTCAGGGACCAGGGTAGGCAAACAAGAGGGTGCAGGAGATACAGAGCACTGACAGCAGCACCGTAATACAGAGCACTGACATCAGCACCGTGACATACAGCGCTGACAGCAGCTCCGTGACATACAGCGCTGACAGCAGCTCCGTGACATACAGCGCTGACAGCAGCTCCGTGACATACAGCGCTGACAGCAGCTCCGTGACATACAGCGCTGACAGCAGCTCCGTGACATACAGCGCTGACAGCAGCACCGTGACATACAGCGCTGACAGCAGCTCCGTGACATACAGCGCTGACAGCAGCTCCGTGACATACAGCGCTGACAGCAGCTCCGTGACATACAGCACTGACAGCAGCTCCGTGACATACAGCGCTGACAGCAGCTCCGTGACATACAGCGCTGACAGCAGCACCGTGACATACAGCGCTGACAGCAGCTCCGTGACATACAGCGCTGACAGCAGCTCCGTGACATACAGCGCTGACAGCAGCTCCGTGACATACAGCGCTGACAGCAGCTCCGTGACATACAGCGCTGACAGCAGCTCCGTGACATACAGCGCTGACAGCAGCTCCGTGACATACAGCGCTGACAGCAGCTCCGTGACATACAGCGCTGACAGCAGCTCCGTGACATACAGCGCTGACAGCAGCTCCGTGACATACAGCGCTGACAGCAGCACCGTAAGCAGCCCCAGGAGGAAGTCAGCACAGCACAGGGATGGTGTGATCCCCTCATAATAAGAACCCCCAGGAGGAAGTCAGCACAGCACAGGGATGGTGGGAGCCCCTCATAATAAGAACACCCAGGAGGAAGTCAGCACAGCACAGGGATGGTGGGAACCCCTCATAATAAGCAGCCCCAGTAGAAATATGACACCGCTCAACCTCTTCAAAGAGGAGGGTAGGGGCATATAGTACGGTGTGCTTTTTTGGGTCAGGGAAGTGAGCCAAATGAATTAAGAAGGTCTGTGTGCTTGATTCCAAAAATTGTTTATAGACATATACATGGTCTACTGATCACATGTGTTGAATTCCTCCGAGATCCATGCCTCATTCATTTTTAGAAATGTGAGGTAGTTAACACTGTGGTGAGCTAGGCGAGTACGCTTATCGGTCACAATCCCCCCTGCTGCGCTGAACGTCCTTTCGGACAGGACACTGGATGAGGGGCAAGCCAACAGTTCGATTGCAAATTGGGCAAGCTCTGGCCAGAGGTCAAGCCTGCCCACCCAGTAGTCTAGGGGTTCATCACTCCTCAGAGCGTCCACATCGGCCGTTAACCCAATGTAGTCGGACACCTGACGGTCTAGGCGTTCCCTGATGCTGGATCCGGATGACACCTGTCGATGGGTCGGCTGAAAGAATGACCTCATATCCGAAGTCACCAACACATCTTCAAACCGGCCTCTTCTTGCAGGCGCTGTTGGATTGGTACCCGCAAATCCTTCTCTGGGAGTGGGAATTGCTCCTCTGCCAGCGCACGCAAAAGCAGAATGCAGCATTTCTCGAAGCAAGGCCTGGAAGTGCTGCATTCTGACAGCCCTCTGCGACGGCGGTAACATTTCCGCCATTTTGTGTTTGTACCGGGGGTCTAAGTACGTTGCCACCCAGTACTGGTCCTTGACCCTCATGCTTTTTATACGGGGGTCCCTATTAAAACACTGGAGCATGAAGGCCCCCATTTGCACTAAAGTGGAAGCGGTGTGGTGGCCTGGCTCCTGCTCATCATCCAGGATAATGTCGTCCTCTTCATTCTCCTCTCCCCATCCTCGCACAACAGGGATCCCAGAAAGGTTTAAAGCATGCTCTTCTTGCTCCTGCTCATCCGCCCCGGCACCATCCTCCTCTGACTCCTCATCAGACTCCTGTTGTTGACTTGTCTCAGATAGAGTAGCCCCCCCTGGGAATTCATCCAGCATTGCGACTTCCTCATCTTCCCGCTCCTGCTCCTCCACAGCCTGATCAATGACACGACGCAATGCACGCTCCAGAAAGAAGGCATAAGGTACCATGTCACTGATGGCGCCATGGCTGCGACTGACCAGTTTGGTGATCTCCTCAAATGGCCGCAGAAGTCTGCATGTGTCGCGCATGAGCAGCCACTGGCGCGGTGAAAAAAAACCCAGCTCCCCAGAACCGTTTCTTTCGCAGAGTTCATACAGGTAGACGTTAACTGCACGTTTCTGCTGGAGCAGCCTATCAAGCATATAGAAGGTTGAGTTCCATCGCGTCGGGCAATCGCAAATAAGACGTCTGACCGGCAGATGGTGTCGCCGCTGAATGTCAGCAAGGCGAGCCATGGCCGTGTAAGATCTTCTGAAATGGGCCGAGATTTTCCTTGCCTGCCGCAAGATGTCCTGGACCCCAGGGTATTTGACAAGGAATCGCTGCACGACCAAGTTTAAGACGTGTGCCATGCACGGCACGTGCGTGATTTTGCCCTGTTTCAATGCGCTAAGCAGATTGGCACCGTTGTCACACACCACTTTACCAACTGTCAAATTGAGCGGTGTTAGCCACTCATCTGCCTGTGAACGCAAAGCTGAAAGGAGTGCCGGGCCAGTGTGGCTCTTTGCTTCCAGGCACAACAGACGCAGCACGGCATGGCAACGTCTCACCTGGCATGTGGAATAGGTTCTGGGGAGCTTGGGCGGTGCAGTGGAAGAGACGCTAGCAGCGGAAAAGGAGGAGGCAGCTGAGGAGGAGAGGGAGGAGGATGGAGTAGGAGGAGGAGAAGAAGAGTCAGGCCTGCATGCAATCCGTGGCGGTAAAACCAAATCTACACGGGTGCCACGGGTTACATGCTTGACGGCCGTCAGAAGGTTCACCCAGTGGGCAGTAAAACTGATATACCTTCCCTGCCCGTGTTTGCTAGACCACGTGTCTGTGGTCAGATGTATCTTGGCACCGACACTGTGTGCCAGAGATACATTCACTTGCCGCTGAACATGGCCATATAGCTCTGGGATGCCCTTCTCTGAGAAATACTTCCTTCCTGGGACCTTCCATTGTGGTGTTCCAATGGCCACAAATTTGCGAAAGGCCTCCGAGTCCACCAGTTTATATGGCAGTAGTTGGCGGGCTATGAGTTCTGACAAGCCAGCCGCCAACCGTTGGGCAAGAGGGTTATCCGGCGTCATCATTTTTTTACGCTCAAACATTAGGCCCACGGAAGCCTGCCTTTTTGCAGAAAAATGTGAGCTTGGCGTGATGGAAGGTGGAGTGGAGGACAATTGTGAGGAGAGAGGAGAAGGAGAAGTAGAAGACGAGGCTGGACGGTGAGAGCCTGCAGTGTGGCTTTGTGTGTTCCGTTGCTCCCACTGGGCTCGGTGATGGCTGCTCATGTGCCTTCTTAAGGCGGTCGTCCCTAGGTGAGTATTGGGCTTACCGCGACTAACGCGTTGACTGCAAAGATTGCAGATGGCAACGCTATTGTCAGCAGCGGACACGTTAAAAAAAGCCCACACTGCGGAGCCATGTGCCGGTGTCCTGGGAGCGCCAGATGTGACCGTACATGGTCGATGACTCGCTCCTGATACATTTGCAGTCTGCTTTGTCCCTGCTGTGCAATGTAAGTCATTGCTGCTTCTCCTCCCTATCTGCTGGTCCATATCTCCCTCTGAACTCCCCTCCTCTTCCTCTCTTGTGGGCACCCACGTGACATCACTAGACACGTCATCATCAACGTCACCTTCCCCACCGCTATAAGTAGAGTAGGCAGCAACACCGGGGACCAACCTCCTCCTTGGGCTGATCTGGGTACTGGCGTCAGACTGCTGAGTAGCGCTTGTTGCTACCTCCTCTTCCTGATCCAATACCAAGAGTGGCTGCGCATCAGAAATGTCCTCTTGATATGGATCGGAAAATAATTCCAGTGACTCAAGCGGAAGGTATGTGGTGGTGGTGGTGGTGGTCGTGTTGTTGGTGGTAGTGTCTTTGGGGGTGCACATAGCAGAGAGTGAAGAAGAGGGTGCAGATCGAGAGGATGAGGAGGGTGCAGAAGAGTAAGGCTGAGCGAGCCACTCAACCAAGTCTGGTGCATCCTTTAAAGTAATTGAACGCACCTTCTGCAACTTCCCACTTTGGCTCAAGCCTGTTGCTCCTGCCCTACCCCTACCACCCCTGCGGAAGGGCCTGCCTCTTCCTCTGCATGTCATTTTTTAAATGACCCTGTGACAAAACTCTTAGTCCCTATACCGCTGAAGGACTGCTGCAGTATAGGTGAGCGGTCAGCAGTGGTGCACGTCAACCCTATCTATTGTGGACCGATAGCGGTCCTTACAGAACAGCAGACTGTACCGCACTCAAGCCTATGTACCGTAGCACCCTATACCAAGTTACCAGTCCTTATAAGAACTTTTGTGGACCAAGCAGGTTGTGTATTAGTGTTTAGCAGACTGTACGTCAGTCCCTATACCGCTGAAGGACTGCTGCAGTATAGGGCAGCGGTCAGCAGTGGTGCACGTCAACCCTATCTATTGTGGACCGATAGCGGTCCTTACAGAACAGCAGACTGTACCGCACTCAAGCCTATGTACCGTAGCACCCTATACCAAGTTACCAGTCCTTATAAGAACTTTTGTGGACCAAGCAGGTTGTGTATTAGTGTTTAGCAGACTGTACGTCAGTCCCTATACCGCTGAAGGACTGCTGCAGTATAGGGCAGCGGTCAGCAGTGGTGCACGTCAACCCTATCTATTGTGGACCGATAGCGGTCCTTACAGAACAGCAGACTGTACCGCACTCAAGCCTATGTACCGTAGCACCCTATACCAAGTTACCAGTCCTTATAAGAACTTTTGTGGAACAAGCAGGTTGTGTGTTAGTGATTAGCAGACTGTACGTCAGTCCCTATACCGCTGAAGGACTGCTGCAGTATAGGTGAGCGGTCAGCAGTGGTGCACGTCAACCCTATCTATTGTGGACCGATAGCGGTCCTTACAGAACAGCAGACTGTACCGCACTCAAGCCTATGTACCGTAGCACCCTATACCAAGTTACCAGTCCTTATAAGAACTTTTGTGGACCAAGCAGGTTGTGTATTAGTGTTTAGCAGACTGTACGTCAGTCCCTATACCGCTGAAGGACTGCTGCAGTATAGGGCAGCGGTCAGCAGTGGTGCACGTCAACCCTATCTATTGTGGACCGATAGCGGTCCTTACAGAACAGCAGACTGTACCGCACTCAAGCCTATGTACCGTAGCACCCTATACCAAGTTACCAGTCCTTATAAGAACTTTTGTGGACCAAGCAGGTTGTGTGTTAGTGTTTAGCAGACTGTACGTCAGTCCCTATACCGCTGAAGGACTGCTGCAGTATAGGGCAGCGGTCAGCAGTGGTGCACGTCAACCCTATCTATTGTGGACCGATAGCGGTCCTTACAGAACAGCAGACTGTACCGCACTCAAGCCTATGTACCGTAGCACCCTATACCAAGTTACCAGTCCTTATAAGAACTTTTGTGGAACAAGCAGGTTGTGTGTTAGTGATTAGCAGACTGTACGTCAGTCCCTATACCGCTGAAGGACTGCTGCAGTATAGGTGAGCGGTCAGCAGTGGTGCACGTCAACCCTATCTATTGTGGACCGATAGCGGTCCTTACAGAACAGCAGACTGTACCGCACTCAAGCCTATGTACCGTAGCACCCTATACCAAGTTACCAGTCCTTATAAGAACTTTTGTGGACCAAGCAGGTTGTGTATTAGTGTTTAGCAGACTGTACGTCAGTCCCTATACCGCTGAAGGACTGCTGCAGTATAGGTGAGCGGTCAGCAGTGGTGCACGTCAACCCTATCTATTGTGGACCGATAGCGGTCCTTACAGAACAGCAGACTGTACCGCACTCAAGCCTATGTACCGTAGCACCCTATACCAAGTTACCAGTCCTTATAAGAACTTTTGTGGACCAAGCAGGTTGTGTATTAGTGTTTAGCAGACTGTACGTCAGTCCCTATACCGCTGAAGGACTGCTGCAGTATAGGGCAGCGGTCAGCAGTGGTGCACGTCAACCCTATCTATTGTGGACCGATAGCGGTCCTTACAGAACAGCAGACTGTACCGCACTCAAGCCTATGTACCGTAGCACCCTATACCAAGTTACCAGTCCTTATAAGAACTTTTGTGGAACAAGCAGGTTGTGTGTTAGTGATTAGCAGACTGTACGTCAGTCCCTATACCGCTGAAGGACTGCTGCAGTATAGGTGAGCGGTCAGCAGTGGTGCACGTCAACCCTATCTATTGTGGACCGATAGCGGTCCTTACAGAACAGCAGACTGTACCGCACTCAAGCCTATGTACCGTAGCACCCTATACCAAGTTACCAGTCCTTATAAGAACTTTTGTGGACCAAGCAGGTTGTGTATTAGTGTTTAGCAGACTGTACGTCAGTCCCTATACCGCTGAAGGACTGCTGCAGTATAGGGCAGCGGTCAGCAGTGGTGCACGTCAACCCTATCTATTGTGGACCGATAGCGGTCCTTACAGAACAGCAGACTGTACCGCACTCAAGCCTATGTACCGTAGCACCCTATACCAAGTTACCAGTCCTTATAAGAACTTTTGTGGACCAAGCAGGTTGTGTGTTAGTGTTTAGCAGACTGTACGTCAGTCCCTATACCGCTGAAGGACTGCTGCAGTATAGGGCAGCGGTCAGCAGTGGTGCACGTCAACCCTATCTATTGTGGACCGATAGCGGTCCTTACAGAACAGCAGACTGTACCGCACTCAAGCCTATGTACCGTAGCACCCTATACCAAGTTACCAGTCCTTATAAGAACTTTTGTGGAACAAGCAGGTTGTGTGTTAGTGATTAGCAGACTGTACGTCAGTCCCTATACCGCTGAAGGACTGCTGCAGTATAGGTGAGCGGTCAGCAGTGGTGCACGTCAACCCTATCTATTGTGGACCGATAGCGGTCCTTACAGAACAGCAGACTGTACCGCACTCAAGCCTATGTACCGTAGCACCCTATACCAAGTTACCAGTCCTTATAAGAACTTTTGTGGACCAAGCAGGTTGTGTATTAGTGTTTAGCAGACTGTACGTCAGTCCCTATACCGCTGAAGGACTGCTGCAGTATAGGGCAGCGGTCAGCAGTGGTGCACGTCAACCCTATCTATTGTGGACCGATAGCGGTCCTTACAGAACAGCAGACTGTACCGCACTCAAGCCTATGTACCGTAGCACCCTATACCAAGTTACCAGTCCTTATAAGAACTTTTGTGGACCAAGCAGGTTGTGTATTAGTGTTTAGCAGACTGTACGTCAGTCCCTATACCGCTGAAGGACTGCTGCAGTATAGGGCAGCGGTCAGCAGTGGTGCACGTCAACCCTATCTATTGTGGACCGATAGCGGTCCTTACAGAACAGCAGACTGTACCGCACTCAAGCCTATGTACCGTAGCACCCTATACCAAGTTACCAGTCCTTATAAGAACTTTTGTGGACCAAGCAGGTTGTGTATTAGTGTTTAGCAGACTGTACGTCAGTCCCTATACCGCTGAAGGACTGCTGCAGTATAGGTGAGCGGTCAGCAGTGGTGCACGTCAACCCTATCTATTGTGGACCGATAGCGGTCCTTACAGAACAGCAGACTGTACCGCACTCAAGCCTATGTACCGTAGCACCCTATACCAAGTTACCAGTCCTTATAAGAACTTTTGTGGACCAAGCAGGTTGTGTATTAGTGTTTAGCAGACTGTACGTCAGTCCCTATACCGCTGAAGGACTGCTGCAGTATAGGGCAGCGGTCAGCAGTGGTGCACGTCAACCCTATCTATTGTGGACCGATAGCGGTCCTTACAGAACAGCAGACTGTACCGCACTCAAGCCTATGTACCGTAGCACCCTATACCAAGTTACCAGTCCTTATAAGAACTTTTGTGGAACAAGCAGGTTGTGTGTTAGTGATTAGCAGACTGTACGTCAGTCCCTATACCGCTGAAGGACTGCTGCAGTATAGGTGAGCGGTCAGCAGTGGTGCACGTCAACCCTATCTATTGTGGACCGATAGCGGTCCTTACAGAACAGCAGACTGTACCGCACTCAAGCCTATGTACCGTAGCACCCTATACCAAGTTACCAGTCCTTATAAGAACTTTTGTGGACCAAGCAGGTTGTGTATTAGTGTTTAGCAGACTGTACGTCAGTCCCTATACCGCTGAAGGACTGCTGCAGTATAGGGCAGCGGTCAGCAGTGGTGCACGTCAACCCTATCTATTGTGGACCGATAGCGGTCCTTACAGAACAGCAGACTGTACCGCACTCAAGCCTATGTACCGTAGCACCCTATACCAAGTTACCAGTCCTTATAAGAACTTTTGTGGACCAAGCAGGTTGTGTGTTAGTGTTTAGCAGACTGTACGTCAGTCCCTATACCGCTGAAGGACTGCTGCAGTATAGGGCAGCGGTCAGCAGTGGTGCACGTCAACCCTATCTATTGTGGACCGATAGCGGTCCTTACAGAACAGCAGACTGTACCGCACTCAAGCCTATGTACCGTAGCACCCTATACCAAGTTACCAGTCCTTATAAGAACTTTTGTGGAACAAGCAGGTTGTGTGTTAGTGATTAGCAGACTGTACGTCAGTCCCTATACCGCTGAAGGACTGCTGCAGTATAGGTGAGCGGTCAGCAGTGGTGCACGTCAACCCTATCTATTGTGGACCGATAGCGGTCCTTACAGAACAGCAGACTGTACCGCACTCAAGCCTATGTACCGTAGCACCCTATACCAAGTTACCAGTCCTTATAAGAACTTTTGTGGACCAAGCAGGTTGTGTATTAGTGTTTAGCAGACTGTACGTCAGTCCCTATACCGCTGAAGGACTGCTGCAGTATAGGGCAGCGGTCAGCAGTGGTGCACGTCAACCCTATCTATTGTGGACCGATAGCGGTCCTTACAGAACAGCAGACTGTACCGCACTCAAGCCTATGTACCGTAGCACCCTATACCAAGTTACCAGTCCTTATAAGAACTTTTGTGGACCAAGCAGGTTGTGTATTAGTGTTTAGCAGACTGTACGTCAGTCCCTATACCGCTGAAGGACTGCTGCAGTATAGGGCAGCGGTCAGCAGTGGTGCACGTCAACCCTATCTATTGTGGACCGATAGCGGTCCTTACAGAACAGCAGACTGTACCGCACTCAAGCCTATGTACCGTAGCACCCTATACCAAGTTACCAGTCCTTATAAGAACTTTTGTGGAACAAGCAGGTTGTGTGTTAGTGATTAGCAGACTGTACGTCAGTCCCTATACCGCTGAAGGACTGCTGCAGTATAGGGCAGCGGTCAGCAGTGGTGCACGTCAACCCTATCTATTGTGGACCGATAGCGGTCCTTACAGAACAGCAGACTGTACCGCACTCAAGCCTATGTACCGTAGCACCCTATACCAAGTTACCAGTCCTTATAAGAACTTTTGTGGAACAAGTGAGTTGTGAATGTTTAGCAGACTGCAGCAGAAGGGCAGCAGTCAAGTATAATATCCTTTCTATATTTGGAAGAAAGAATATTATACATGTACAAGCCTATTACTGTACCACTGATACCAGTCCTGAAAAGAACCTTTGTGGAACTAATAATAACAGCAAGTCTTTAAAATTACCCTCACTGCCTGACAACACTGCTTCCTTCCTGTCCCTATACAAATTGGCAAAAAAAGAGAACGATTAGTGGTTACTGGAACAGCTCTTTTGTGGACCTTGATAGTAACAGCTAATGATGATGATGATGATGATGATGATGAAAGACTAATCTGGCTGTCCCTGTAGCATACACCGTCCTTTCCCTTTCTCTAAACTAACAAAAGACACTCAGGCTGCTGCAAGAATCAGCAGCACAGCAAACCTATCAACACCTAACACCTATACCAGTCCTGAAAAGAACTTTTGTGTACCAAATAGCTAGTGGTTTATCTCTCCCTACTCCACACAGGAACCTGTCCCTATCTTAACAGAAGAAAGAATGTAAAATGGCCACCGGATCGGGTGTATTTATAGGTTAGGGGGAATGTACAAGTGTCCATGTGCTGTCATGTCTCAATTGGCTGTCCTGTATCACATGATAAACGTGTCACCAAAGGTTAAAGTTCTTGTATACATTAAACACGTAAGTCCGCCGCGGCGAACGACGGAAAAAGGCGTTCGAACGTGCGGACCGCGAATGTCGGAAATTCGCCGCGAAACGACCGCCGGGCGAACCGTTCGGCCATCACTACTGAGGAGGCTGCCATTGCTGATCTTTCCTTCTGAAAATACTAGTCGCCTGGCTATTATTCAATTTGCTTCAGAAATGCCTGAAGTGTGCAAATCAGGAGTTCTGACTACACTCTGAAATTTCTGATCTGCATGCGTGACTCAGACAGTACTAAAGTCAGAGATTGCCAGGCAACCAGAATTTTTTTTTAGAAGGAGCTCAGCAAATGGGGATGTAGATAAGGGGGGGATGGGAAGGGGGGATATGGGGGGGGGGTCCAAACCCCTGTTCTCCCAGAGCTTCTGCAGCAGTAGCTACTGCTGGCAGCCACCGAGCGTCTCAAGCAGGAGCCGCTCCTGTCACCTGTCAGGAAACAGGAGATTCGGAGTGACCTCGGCTCCGGTAAACTGCCTGGTCTGGTGAGTGTGTTATGCAAAGGGGAGAGCTGCATTAACAAGGACAAGGGGGGAGATGTGTACTGGGAGAAGGTTGTACTGGGGAGAGCTCTGTATTGGAGGACACTCATGGGGGGGGGGGGGGGGGGCTGTACTGGATGAGATCCGTACTGGGGAAAGAGCTGTCACGGGGGAAAGCTGTACTGGGGGAAGAGCTGTACTGGGAGGGGAAGCTGCACTGGGGGAGAGAGCTGTACTGGGGGAGAGAGCTGTACTGGGGGAGAGAGCTATACTAATGGGAAGGGGATGGGAGCTGTACTAGGGGAATTTGTACTGGGGGGAGAGTTATAGTGGTGGAGCTTTGTACTGGCAGGGTTCTGTACTGAAGGAAGAACTCTACCTGAGGTAGAGCTTTACTTGTTAAAGAGCTTTCATGGGGGAGAGCTGTACTGGGGGAAGAGCTGTACTTGGTAGAAGAAATGTACTGGGAGAGGAAGCTGTACTGGGGGAGAGAGCTGTACTGGGGGAGGGAGCTATACTAGTGGGAAGGGGAGGGGAGCTGTGCTGGGGGAATTTGTACTGGAGGGAGAGTTGTATTGGTGGAGCTTTGTACTGGGGGGGGGGTCCATACTGAAGGGAGAACTGTACCGGGGGGGCCTACTGGGGAAAGAGCTTTCATCTTTCATGGGGGAGAGCTGTACTTGGTAGAAGAGCTATACTGGGGGGGGGGGGGAAGCTGCACTGGGGGGAGAGAGCTGTACTGGGGGAGAGAGCTATACTGGTGGGAAGGGGAGTGGAGCTGTACTGGGGGAATTTGTACTGGGGGGGAGAGTGTAGTGCTAGAGCTTTGCACTGGGGGGGGGGGGGTCTGTACTGAAGGGAGGGAGAGGGAGGGAGAGCTGTACTGGGGAAAGAGCTGTCATGGGGGAGAGCTGTACTGGAGGAAGAGCTGTACTGGGTAGGAATGTTGTACTGGGAGGGGAAGCTGCATCGGGGGAGAGAGCTGTACTGGGGGAGAGAACTTTACTGGGGGAGAGAGCTATATGGGTGAGAAGGGGAGGGGAGCTGTACTGGGGGAATTTGTACTGGGGGAGAGTTGTAGTGGTGGAGTTTTGTACTTGGGGGGGGGGGGTGGTTCTGTACTGAAGGAAGAACTGTATGGGGGGGGGGGCTGTACTGGGGAGAGAGAGCTGTACTGGAGGGAGAGAGCTGTACTGTGGAGAGAGCTGTATGGTGATGATGGTGGGTTGTACGGGAAGAGACCTGTGCTAGAGGAGATTTTACCAGGGAAAGAGCTGTACTGGGGGAAATATGTATTGGGGGGAGCTTTGTACTGAGGGGGTGGGGTTCTTTACTGAAGGGAGAACTGTACCAGAGTGAGAGCTATACTGGGGGGGTGAGAGCTGTACTGTGGAGAGAGCTGTATGGGGATGATGGAGGGTTGTACGGGGAGAGCTGTGCTAGAGGAGATTTTACCAGGGAAAGAGCTGTACTGGGGGAAATATGTATTGGTGGGGAGCTTTGTACTGAGGGGGTGGGGTTCTTTACTGAAGGGAGAACTGTACCAGAGTGAGAGCTATACTGGGGGGGTGAGAGCTGTACTGTGGAGAGAGCTGTATGGGGATGATGGAGGGTTGTACGGGGAGAGCTGTGCTAGAGGAGATTTTACCAGGGAAAGAGCTGTACTGGGGGAAATATGTATTGGTGGGGAGCTTTGTACTGAGGGGAGATCTGTACTAAAGGGAGATCTGTACTGGAAGCAGGGCTGTAATAGGAGTGAGCTGTACTGGGTCAGAGCTGTACCGGGGGGAGAGTTTTACAGGGGCAGCTGTACTGGAGGGGGAGAGCTGTATTGGGAGAAATTCGTACCGGGGGGAAAGCTGTATCGAGGGAGCTCTGCACTGGGGGAGCTTTGTGCAGGGGGGATCTGTAGGGAAGGAGAGATTTACTGGCAAGAGAGCTGTAATAGGGGCAGGGTCAGATTAAGAACATCGTGGGCCTGGTGCTGAGGATTTTGGTGGGGCCTTTTATAAACAATAAATAAATAAAAATGCAAAATATTTTTTGTTATAACAAATTAAATTAAAGAGAGAGAGAGGGAGGATGAGAGAGAGATAAAGGGGGTGAAAGAGGTGTGAGGGGTAAGGGAGGGAGGATGAGAGAGAAAGGGGGGGGATGAGAGAGAGAGGATGCACATGAGCATGTGTGGGAATGACATCAACGCAGCCTGGCCAAGGCAAGTGACGGAAGGCACAGAACCCAGAAGGAAGACCGGGTGAAGATGGAAGTGCCCGGGCCCCGCCGGACTGATCACAGCACAGCACTGGAGGGCTCAGTCTGACAATTTAAGTGTACCCTAATGTGCTAATATGCTGGGCATACTTGTACATTATGGCATAACCTACCCCAGGGCCTCTAAAAAGTAGTAATATTAGAAAAGTTTACTACCGCTTTAATATCACAGGAGCCTCTCATGGGGCCCCCTACTGACCCTGTGGCCCTTGGGCAGTGCCTAAGTACATGGTTGTCAACATTTCAAAAATATTTTCAGGGACGCTTTTTTTTACAAGTGCTATATTTAGAGTCGCTGACATCCCCCGTGTTCCTCTATACATCACAATAGTAATAACAAAATTATATAAGTACTAATAATGGGGCAGAACAAATATGAGGACTGTGAGATTTCCTTTAGTTGAACTGACAAAAGTGCCCATTCTAGAGCTGGTAACATTGAGGATATTCAGTATAATTTTAAAGAACAGTTTTTGTGGGTAAGAGGCATAGGGGAGGAGTATGGATGGTATAAAAGTGGGAAGTATGTGCAGGTGAGGGAGAGGAATGTGGAGGGTCTAACAGTAGGCACTATGTACAGGAGAGGAGTGCAGAGGGTATGGCAGAAGGAACTATGTACAGGAGAGGAGTGTGAAGGGTATGACAGTGGGGGTTATGCACAGCAGAGGAGTGTAGAGGGTATGACATTGGGCACTATGTATAAGAGAAGAGTGTGGAGGGTATGACAGTGGGCACTATGTACAGGAGAGAAGTGTGGAGAGTAGGACAGTAAGCAGTAATTACAGGAGAGGAGTGTGGAGGGAGGGTATGACGCTGGGCACTAGGTATAGGAGAGTAGTATGGAGGGAATGACAGTGAGTAGTATGTATAGGAGAGGAGTGTGGAGGGCATGACAGTGGGCACTATGTATAGGAGAGAAGTGTGGAGGGTATGACAGTGGGCACTATGTATAGGAGAGAAGTGTGGAGGGTATGGCAGTGAGTAGTATGTACAGAAGAGGAGTGTGGAGGGTATGACAGTGGGCACTATGTATAGGAGAGAAGTGTTGGAGGTATAACAGTGGGCACAATGTATAGGAGAGAAGTGTGGAGGGTATGACAGTGAGCAGTATGTACAGGAGAGAAGTGTGGAGAGTATAACAGTGGTTAAGCGGGCCAGACTTGGATTGAAATTACACCAATTAAGCAGAGACCAGCCATAGTCGATCTATGTATGGGCTAGCTGGTTTTACACAAGTCAACCTATTAACCAACATGAGTACAACTAGCCTGTCAGGTTTTCCCCCAAAACAATCAGTGCTGCCAGCTATAGTTAGCAACACTAATCATTGTATTCACTGGCAGAACACAATAACACTGCGGGAGTGATCGCCCCATTCGCAGGTCAGCAGGTGAGAGGGTGTGTGGGGACAGGCTGGGGAGAGATACTAGTCAGTCCCTGGGTAGGTGCTGGTTAGTATCAGAGCCAGATACACACAGGTTCCATACACCACGATCGTTAGAGCGAGAGCAATAATTCTAGCACTAGACCTTCTCTGTAACTCTAAACATGTAACCTGTAAAAAAATTTAAAGCATCGCTTAGTACACAACAAAAAATTGTGCTAACTTTAGTGTTTTTTTTTTATGAATGAAACAGTTTCTATCCAAAAAAAGTTTGAAAAATTGCTGCGCAAATATCGTGTAACATAAAAAGTTGCTATTCCATAGGGTGTCTGCTAAAACAATATATAATGCTTGAGGGTTCTGAGTAATTTTCTAGCATAAAAAAATGATGATTTTTACATGTAGGATTGAAGTCTCAGAATGGGCCTGGTTGCCAAGTGGTTAATTATCATAAGTAATATACAAATAATTATTATAAGCTCTGTGAGGTCATCCTCTCCGTCTGCTGCAGAGTGTTCCAACTGTATTTATACTGAGCGCTCTGTATGTAGCTTCTGACAGGCTGCGCAAGGAGCCCCGTATCTCCGGAACCATAGATGATAGCAGCCCCATATTTTAACCAGTGCTGGGGTGGGTCTTTAGCTACATACCCCCCAAACGTGGGGTCTCTGTGACTCCTGATCGCTGAGCTACAATCCTCTAAGTCGATCTTTTTTTTTTTTTTTTTTTATTTATTTTTATTTATTTTTTGTGTGCAAATGGGCCTATCTTAGGGTAAGGGGCCTGGAGCTGCAGCTCCAATAGCCCCTATGTTAATCCGGCCCTGAATAGGGGTGAGCTGTACTGGGAGGAGAGCTGTACTGGGAAGGGGGGCAACTGTACTGGGGGGGGGGGGAGCTGTATTGGGAAGAGCTGTATTGGGGGAAATTTGTACTGGGAGAGAGTTGTAGAGAGGGAGCTCTATACTGGGGGAGCTTTGTACTTGGGGGGGGGGGGGGGGATTCTGTAGTGAAGGAAAGATGGCTATATATGACATACCCCTGACCACTGCACACTAAGCGCATTATATATTCCTGACCATTGCTCTATTTATATCGTACAGCAGTTGCTGGTATAAAAAACATCTAGTGATTTTGCCACAAAGCCAACTTCTGTTATAAGGTGTCATTGTCACCTTACCTCCAGTGGCTACCATGACACACATTACACAGGTATTTTCAACTGTTGTCACCATCAGGAAAACCCACCCTGGGAAATGGGCTGAAGGGCGTGTAGCCCACAAATGTCTGCAAAGAGGCTGCAAAGAGATCAGCAACGCTGGTATGTACCAAAAAAAAAAAATAGAATAAAAAGGTAAAAACGAGTATTATATGACTGATTTCGGCATTCAATTCACTGTCATTCAGTTACGGTTTCCATCGACTGCAAGATTTCTGCGTAGAAGGAGTACAGTGCTTGTGCGAGAGATTTCTGAGCCTCTGCAGGAAGCTGACAGAGTAATAAAGCAGTGCCAGGAGATCTTTGTGATATTTATTTAAACGTCTTCGTGCCAGGTGCGGGTGTTGATGCCACGCCGGGTCTAATTGCCAGCCTACCCCTTCCCCATCGGGGACCGGCGGGGTATTTCCTGGGAAAAGCTGATCAATAGTGTTGAGGAATTGTGCTGAGGAAAGCTGAGGCCAGGAGAAGGAATGGTGAATATTTCATGAGAATTGCACATTTCCACCGGACGCCTCTAAACGGGTGAGAGAGGGGGGCGCCTATGCCAACGTCTCTTCCTCCATTAACCCTTTGTTATCAGAGAGTCTCCGCATTAGCCCGAACGATCTTCTTATACACACCTTGACGGTCACCCGTCACCGCCTGGATGCAGCTTTTGTATTGGATCTTCACTCAGAGTCAGGCCCAGACTGCAGAGACCCCGGTGCTGAGACCCCGGTGCTGAGACCCCGGTGCTGAGACACCGGTGCAGAGACCTCGGTGCTGAGACCTCGGTGCAGAGACCCCTGTGTAGAGACCCCTGTGTAGAGACCCCCATGCAGAGACCCCGGTGCTGAGACCTCGGTGCTGAGACCTCGGTGCAGAGACCCCTGTGCAGAGACCCCTGTGCTGAGACCCCGGTGCAGAGACCCCGGTGCAGAGACCCCGGTGCAGAGACCCCCATGCAGAGACCCCCGTGCAGAGACCCCGGTGCAGAGACCCCGGTGCAGAGACCCCCATGCAGAGACCCCCGTGCAGAGACGTCGGTGCAGAGACCCCGCTGCAGAGACCCCGCTGCAGAGACCCCGCTGCAGAGACCCAAGGGCAGAGACCCCTGTGCAGAGACCCCTGTGCAGAGACCCCGGTGCAGAGACCCCCGTGCAGAGACGTCGATGCAGAGACCCCGCTGCAGAGACCCCGCTGCAGAGACCCAAGGGCAGAGACCCCTGTGCAGAGACCCCGGTGCAGAGAACCCTTTTGCAGAGACCCCGGTGCAGAGACGTGCCAGTTTCAAGCCTTGGTATTCTCATTAAGCCTTAAATTCCATTATATAAGTATCCCTGCCACTCTTCTCTAGCTCCTTCTGTAGATACCGGTTTCTTATCCGTCATGCTGATCCACTGGATTCATTTCTTTCTGAATCCAGTGGTGTATCCTTAATATGTGCATTGTGTGTCGGGCACATGAGGCCCGAGGAGGATGGGACCCGCCGTGGTCTCACACTCCGCACACATCCAGGATTTCTATAAGCAGGAGCTGCCTGCGTTCTCCCCCCCCCCCTGCGCAGTCTATAGCGCAGGATCCTCCTGCTGCCGCCATCATCATTGCTGTCTCTGGTTGCTAGAACTGCCAGCATCCTAGCAACCAATGACACGTTTCCCCAGCATTCAGCGCAAGATGGAACTTCCTATGTACAGAGCTGCAGAGCTGCTCCTGCCCTGCGGGCTGCGTTGTAATGTGTGTGTGGGGGGGGGGGGGGGTTCTGATGTAGGGGAAGGATGCTGTTATAAGGGAAGACTCTTATGTAAGATGGGGACACTGATGTAAGGAGGAACTCTGGTGGAAGTACTCTGATGTAAGAGGGCACTTTGATATAAACGGGGGGGGGGGATTATGATGTAAGGGATGCTGATGTGAGAGGAGGACTCTGATGTAAGGGGAGAGCTCTGATGTAAGAAGAGACTCTGATTTAAGAGGTGGACTCTGATGCAAGGGGGAGACTCTGATGGAAGTACTCTGATGTAAGACAGCGCTTTGATATAAAGGGGGGGATTATGTGATGTATGATGTAAGGGTGAGATGCTGATGTAAGAGGGGGGCTCTGATGTAAGGGAGGACTCTGATGTAAGAAGGAACTCTGGTGGAAGTACTCTGATGTAAGAGGGCACTTTGATATAAGGGGGGGGGGATTATGATGTAAGGGAGAGATGCTGATGTGAGAGAAGGACTCTGATTTAAGGGGGGACTCTGATGTAAGAGGGGGACTCTGATGCAAGGGGGAACTCTGGTGGAAGTACTCTGATGTAAGAGGGGGCTTTGATATAAAGGGAGGGGGGGAATTATGATGGGAGAGATGCTGATGTACGAGGAGGACTCTGATTTAAGGGGGGGCTCTGATGTAAGGGGGGACTCTGATATAAGAAGGGACTCTGATTTAAGAGGGGACTCTGATGTTAGCACTCTAAGTTAGGATGGCACTTTGATAAAAAGACGGGTGGCATTGATATAAGGAAGGACTTTTATATAACAGGAAACTCTTATGTAAACGATGACTTTGACATAAGGGGAGACTTTGATATAAGGGGGACTCTGATGTTACAGGGGGGCCTGATGGAAGAGGAGACTCCAATGTAATAGGAGACTCTGATGTAATAAGGGAATCTGATGTAAGGGGGGACTCTGATGTAGGAGGACTCTGATTTAGCAAGGGACTGCAATGTAATAGAAGACTGTGATGTAATAGGGGACCCTGATGTAAGGGGGAACTCTAGCGTAATAGGAGACCTTGATGTAAGGGGGGACTCCAATGTAATGAAAGACTCTGATGTAAGGGGGGACTCTTATGTAGGAAGAGACTGATGTATGGAGGACTCCAATGTAATAGGAGACTCCAATGGAATAAAAGTCTCTGATGTAATAGGGGACTGTGATGTAAGGGGGAACTGTGATATAAGCGGAGACTCTGATGTACGGGGGAACTCCTTTGTAATTGGTGACTTTGAGGTAAGAAGGGAATTCTGATATAATGGAAGATTCTGATGTTAGGGGCAGACTCGGATTTAAGAGGGGGTTCTGATGGAACAGGGGGCACTGATCTAGGGGGGACTCTGATGTAAGAGTAGAGTCTGATCTAATAGGAGACTCTGAGGTAAGATGTGACTTTGACATAAGGAGGGACTCTGATATAAGGAGGTACTCTGATGATACAGGGGACCCTGATATAAAAGGAGACTCCAATGTATGTAATAGGAGACTCTGATTTAGGAGGAGACTGATGTAGAAGAGGACTCCAATGTAATAGGAGACTCTGATGTAATATGAGAATCTGATGTAATAAGAGAACTTGATGTAAGGGGGGACTCTTATGTAAGAGAAGACTCTGATATAAGGGGGGACTGCAATGTAATATGATACTTTGATGTAAGGAGGAACTCTGTTATAATGGAGAATAGGGGATCTCGATGAAAGAGTGGACTCCGATGTAATTGAAGACTGATGTAAGAGGGGAGTATGATGTGAGAAGAGACGGGTGTACTGGAGGACTCCAATGTAATAGAAGACTCTGATGTAAGGGGGGACTCTGATGTAGGAGGAACCTGATGTATGGAGGACTCCAGTGTAATAGGAGACTCCAATGTAATAGAACACTCTGATGTAAGGGGGGACCCTGATGTAAGGGGGGAGGGCTATAATGTAAGAGGAGACACTGATGTAATAGGAGACTCTGAGGTAAGAGGTGACTTTGACATAGGGGGGGGGGGCTCTGATATAAGGAAGTACTCTGATGTAACAGGGATGTAAGAAGAGACTCCAATGTAATAGGAGACTCTGGCGTAAGGGGGGGCTCCTATTGTAATTGGTGGCCTTGATGTAAGAGGTGACTCTGATTTAATGAGAGACTTTGATGTTCGGGGGAGACTCTGATTTAAGAGGGGACTCTGATGTAGGAGGAGACTGATGTATGGAGGACTCCAATAGAATAGGGGACCCTGATATAAGGGGGGGGGGTCTGTGATGTAAGAAGAGACTCTGATTTAAAAAGGGACTGCAATATAAGAGGCGACTCTGATGTAAGGAGGAACTGTATTGTAATTGGTGACTTTGATGTAAGAAGAGACTTCTGATGTAATGGAAGACTCTGATGTTAGGGGGGGGGGACTCTAATTTATGAGAGGACTCTGATGTAAGATTAGACACTGATGTAATGGGAGACTCTGATGTAAGAGTCTACTTTGACATAAGGAGGTCCTCTGATGTAACAGGGGACCCTGATGTAAGAGGAGACTCCAATGTAATAAAAGACTCTGATATAAGGGGGGGGCTCTGATGTAGGAGGAGACTAATGTCCGAGAGGACTCCAAAGTAATAAGAGACTCTTATATAGGGGGGGGGGCTCTGATGTAGGAGGAAACTAATGTACAAGAGGACACCAATGTAATAGGAGACTCTGATGTACACTTTTACTAAGATCTACTAGGATCGTCAGCTCCATCTAGTGGCCATACAATACAGTATTTTCCCAATTCACTCTATAAAGAACATTCAACCTGCAGAGGAAATATCCAGATAACATTTGTTTTGCTCCCCATTCACACAGAACGAATGCACACGCAGTTCCACAAACAGCTTTTCAAAATTTTTATATATATTTATATATATATATTTTTTTTATACACCCCCCTATGTATGTTTCAGCGGCACGTGAACCGAGAGCTACCAAAAGTAGAAGCTGGATTTCGAAGAGGCAGAGGAACTGGAGATCAAATGGCCAACGTTGTCTGGATCAAGGAGAAAGGAAAGGAGTTCCAGAGGAACGTCCTCCTCACGCCCTCCTCTGCTTTATTGACTACAGAAAAGCCTTCGATTGTGTGGATCACAACAAGATGTGACAAATACTGAAAGAAATGTGAATATCCGACCACCTCACCCGTCTTCTGAAAAACCTGCATGCAAGTCGGGAAGCGACAGTTACAACAGGACATGAATGGTTCGAAATATAGAAAGGAGTGCGGCCAGGATATATATTGTCACCCTACTTATTTACCTTCAAGTATCTCACAAAAGTCAGTACACCCCTCACATTTTTTGTAAATCTTTTCTTCTATCTTTCCATGTGACAACACTGAAGAAATGACACTTGTCTACAATGTAAAGTAGTGAGTGTACAGCTTGTATAACAGTGTAAATTTCCTGTCCCCTCAAAATAACTCAACACACAGCCATCAATGTCTAAACTGCTGGCAACAAAAGTGAGTACACCCCCTAAGTGAAAATGCCCAAATTGGGCCCAATTAGCCATTTTCCCTCCCCGGTGTCATGTGACTCAGTGTTACAAGGTCTCAGGTGTGAATGGGGAGCAGGTGTGTTTAAATTTGGTGTTATCGCTCTCACTCTCTCATACTGGTCACTGGAAGTACAACATGGCACCTCATGGCAAAGAACTCTCTGAGAAACTGAAAAAAAAAGAATTGTTGCTGTACATAAAGATGGCCTAGGCTATAAGAAGATTGCCAAGACCCTGAAACTGAGCTGCAGCACGGTGGCCAAGACCATAACAGGACAGGTTCCCCTCAGAACAGGCCTCACCATGGTCCACCAAAGAAGTTGAGGTCACGTGCTCAGCGTCATATCCAGAGGTTGTCTTTGGGAAATAGACGTATGAGTGCTGCCAGCATTGCTGCAGAGGTTGTAGGGGGGGGGGGGGGGGGGGGGGTCAGCCTGTCAGTGCTCAGACCATACGCCGCACACTGCATCAAATTGGTCTGCATGGCTGTCATTCCAGAAGGAAGCCTCTTCTAAAGATGATGCACAAGAAAGCCTGCAAACAGTTTGCTGAAGACAAGCAGACTAAGGACATGGATTACTGGAACCATGTCCTGTGGTCTGATGAGACCAAGATAAACGTATTTGGTGTCAGATGGTGACAAGCGTGTGTGGGGGCAACCAGGTGAGGAGGACAAAGACAAGTGTGTCTTGTATACAGTCAAGCATGGTGGTGGGAGTGTCATGGTCTGGGGCTGCATGAGTGCTGCCCGCACTGGGGGGCTACAGATCATTGAGGGGACCATGAATGCCGACATGTACTGTGACATACTGAAGCAGAGCAATGATCCCCTCCCTTCAGAGACTGGGCCGCAGGGCAGTATTCCAACATGATAACCACCCCAAACACACCTCCAAGATGACCACTGCCTTGCTAAAGAAGCTGAGGGTAAAGGTGATGGACTGGCCAAGCATGTCTCCAGACCTAAACCCTAATGAGCATCTGTGGGACATCCTCAAATGGAAGGTGGAGGAGCGCAAGGTCTCTAACATCCACCAGCTCTGTGATGTCATCATGGAGGAGTGGAAGAGGACTCCAGTGACAACCTGTGAAGCTCTGGTGACCTCCATGCCCAAGAGGGTTAAGGCAGTGCTGGAAAATAATGGTGGCCACACAAAATATTGACACCTTGGGCCCAATTTGGACATTTTCACTTAGGGGTGTACTCACTTTTGTTGCCAGCAGTTTAGACATTAATGGCTGTGTGTTGAGTTATTTTGAGGGGACGGCAAATTGACACTGTTATACAAGCTGTACACTCACTACTTTACATTGTAGACAAGTGTCATTTCTTCAGTGTTGTCACATGAAAAGATAGAAGAAAATATTTACACAAATGTGACTGAGGGGTGTACTTACTTTTGTGAGATACTGTATGTGCAGAGTACATCATGCAAAATGCCAAGATGGACGAATCACAAGCCAGAATTAAGATCGCCAGGAGAAATATCAACAACCTGAGATATGCAGACGATGCCACACTAATGGTAGAAACTGAAGAAGAACCAAAGTGTCTCCTAATGAGAGAGCAAAATCTGGCCTGAAATTGAACATTAGAAAAACTAAGATCATGGCAACCGGTCCCATCATTCCCTATCTTCCTTGGCTCCAAGATCCCGGCAGACGGTGACTGTAGCAGCTATGGCTGTGAAAGTTGCACCATCATAGTTGCCAACATTGTAAAAAAAATAAAATCGGGACACTTTTTTTGGCAGCAGGCGGAGTCATGGTATAATTAGGGGGCGGGGCATGCGTTTATAGGTGTGGCATAGGAAAAGGCAAAAATGTAGCGTGCCGAGGTGAAATATGGGCGTGGTTTACGTAAAATAGTGGGCGTGGCTTACATGGGGCATGGCTCAAAGGGGTTGGGTTAGAGTCTGAGATGAATGCGGGATGGAGAGGGAAAGGAGGGACAGCAGCCCCCCGATCCTACACCACAAAAGCAATATGTGTTTTCCAGAGTTTGACAATCAGCAGATAAAGATACTCCAAATACCTGGTGTTGGCGCTTCAATCATCCCGGCGCCATGATTGTTATGGTGTCAGGATGATTGAAGCGCATTATTTCTATTATTGCATTGTAATATGAAATTAAATCATTCAACTCACCATAATGCGGAATCAGTGGGAGCCCTGAGCACGTCACTAGCCATGTTGCCTGCCACCAGATGCCATCAAGTGTCCCAAGCGGAGTCTGTCCTTACATCAGGTGCCCCATCAGAGCAGCCTTCCTCACATCTTTGTCTATCAGCAGAGCCCCTCCTTACATCTGGTGCCCCTCTGACATCCACAGACCGCCCCCCCCCCACATCCTGCACAGACCGCCCCCCACATCCTGCACAGACCTGCCCCCACATACTCCACAGACCGGCCCCCACATCTCCAGACTGGCCCCCGACATACCACTGGCACCCAACATCCACAGACTGGCCCCCGACATCCACAGACTGGCCCCCCACATCGACAGACTGGCCCCCGACATACCACTGGCACTCAACATCCACAGACTGGCCCCCAACATCCACAGACTGGCGCCCAACATACCACTGGCCCCCCACATCCACAGACTGGCCCCCGACATACCACTGGCCCCGACATCCACAGACTGGCCCCCACATCCACAGACTGGCCCCCACATCCACAGACTGGCCCCGACATCCACAGACTGGCCTCGACATCCACAGACTGGCCCCCAACATCCACAGATTGACCCTCGACATCTACAGACTAGCTCCCACATCCACAGACTGGCCCCCACATCCACAGACTGGCCCCCGACATCCATAGACTGGCCCCCGACATCCATAGACTGGTCCCCGACATCCATAGACTGGCCCCCACATTCACAGACTGGCCCCCAACATCCACGGACTGGCCCCCGACATCCACAGACATTCACAGACTGGCCCCCACATTCACAGACTGGCCCCCGACATCCACGGACTGACCCCTGACATCCACAGACTGGCCCCCGACATCCACAGACTGGCCCCCGACATACCACTGGCCCCCACATACATTCACAGACTGGCGCCCAACATCCACATACCATGACTGGCCCCCAACATCCAACTGGCCCCCACCCTGACATCCACAGTGACAGACTGGCCCCCGACATGCCGCCGTTGCCGTGTGGAGACATTTAACTGTGGCGCCGCCCACTGCACTTTACACTGACACACACACACACACTGGAAGCGGTGGATGGGCGGCGCCACAGGTGTAGACCAACTTCTGGTCTTCTTAAAAATGGCGGCCGGCGGAGACCTCTAGCGGCCGGCGGCAAAAAAACGGGAAATTCAATTTCCCGGGACATTTCCCAGGACAAAATTAATTCGGGACAAATGTCCTAATCGGGACAGTTGGCAACTATGCACCATAAGGAAGGCTGAAAGCCGAAGAATTGATGTTTTTGAACTATGGTGTCGGAGAAGACTCTTAAAAGTCCCTTGTATGGCAATAAAATCAAACCAGTCAATCTTGAAGGAAATCAACCCTGAATATTCACTGGAAGGACAGATCCTGAAACTCAAATACTTTGGCCACCTAATGTGAAGAGAGGACTCAATGGGAAATACCCCGATGCTGGGAAACGTAAAAGGAAAAAAAGAGAAGAGGACGTCAGAAAACAAGATGGATAGATGGCATCATCGGAACAACGAACATGAAGTTAAGCAAGCTCCAGGAGGCAGTGGAGTGGAGGACAGAAAAGCCTGGCATGCTATGGACCATGAGGTCATGAAGAGTCAGACACGACTAAACGACTGAACAACAACAACAACAACGTGTGTATGACCATAGAAGGGTAAACGTCCGTTCCACAGTCACACACATCTTTTGTAATGTGATTGGAAGGTCCATTGAGGCAAAGACTGATGAAAATAAGATAATCTTCATAGTACCGCACTGTGTTAATAGAGGAAATAGAAGCTTCACTGCTCGGTGCTCCAGCCCGGTTCTGTGGGGTCCTCAAACGTGTCATTACAATAGAGAGCTACTAATAGCAATGCCTTTCTATTTCTTCACAAGGACATAATGGAGAAAACAATAAAACGGATGCCGGTGTATACATAACCTTAATTAAATATTTGCTACTGTGCAGGCTGATCGTAGTTTTTATCTTGTCCTTGTCTGCTCCCAGGGTGAAGACAGAACATCGGGAATGAAATACTCAACAGCCTTGGAAATATGCTGCAGCCTCCTCCTCTGGTACATAGTGCCCCGGAGCAGGGGTGGATCC
Organism: Lithobates pipiens; assembly: GCF_037356315.1. Classification (NCBI taxonomy): domain Eukaryota; kingdom Metazoa; phylum Chordata; class Amphibia; order Anura; family Ranidae; genus Lithobates; species Lithobates pipiens. Next base: position 6,721,621 of record NW_027507881.1, read on the forward strand.
ACAGCCTAGTCTCGGGAGGGGGACTGCCAGAAAATGTGTTTTTTTTTGTGGGCAATTTATCGGGGGGAAATAGCTGGTGTTGGCGCTTCATTCATCATGGCACCATGCTTCATATGGTGTCAGGATGATTGAAGCGCATTATTTCTATTATTACATTGTTATATAAAATGAAACAGTTCAACTCACCGTAATGCAGAATCAGTGGGAGCCCTGACTGTCATTTGCCACCGTCGCCTGCCACCTGATTACGAATCGTCACTTTCCACATTGCCTGCCATCAGATGCGGATTGACACTTGCCACGTTGCCTGGCACCAGATGCGGATTGCTACTTGCCACGTCGTGTGGCACCAGATGCGGATTGTTACTTGCCACGTCGTCTGCCACATGTTGCGGATTGGCACTTGCCACGTCGCCTGGCACCAGATGCGGATTGTTACTTGCCACGTCGCCTGTCACACATTGCGGATTGTCACTTGCCACGTCGCCTGCCACATGTTGCGGATTGTCACTTGCCATGTCGCCTGGCACCAGATGCGGATTGTTACTTGCCACGTCGTCTGCCACATGTTGCGGATTGGCACTTGCCACGTCGCCTGGCACCAGATGCGGATTGTTACTTGCCACGTCGCCTGTCACACATTGCGGATTGTCACTTGCCACGTCGCCTGCCACATGTTGCGGATTGTCACTTGCCATGTCGCCTGGCACCAGATGCGGATTGTTACTTGCCACGTTGTCAGCCACATGTTGCGGATTGACACTTGCCACGTTGCCTGCCACCAGATGCGGATTGTTACTTGCCAAGTTGCCTGCCACACATTGCGGATTGTCACTTGCCACGTCACCTGGCACCAAATGCGGATTGTTGTCTGCCACATGTTGCAGATTGCCACTTGCCACGTCGCCTGCCACCAGATGTGGATTGTTACTTGCCACGTCGTCTGCCACATGTTGCAGATTGCCACTTGCCACGTCGCCTGCCACCAGATGTGGATTGTTACTTGCCACGTCGCTGTCACATGTTGCAGATTGCCACTTGCCACGTCGCCTGCCACCAGATGTGGATTGTTACTTACCACGTCGTCTGCCACATGTTGCAGATTGCCACTTGCCACGTCGCCTGCCACCAGATGCGGATTGTTACTGTTACTTGCCATGTCGCCTGTCACACATTGTGGATTGTCACTTGCCACGTCGCCTGGCACATGTTGCGGATTGTCACTTGCCACGTCACTTGCCACGCATTGCAGATTGTCACTTGGCTTCTACAAGGTGCGGATTGTCACTTGCTGTGTTCCAGAGTCAAGGCAGGCAGCAGAGAGTAGGCTTGTGCAATTTGTTTTGTAATGAACCAAAATTCAGCTGAAAAAAAAAAAAAACTAATTTCAACTAATACAAAAGAACTACATGGTCTAATGAAAAAAAAGGTCAGCTAAAGTAAATCTAATGCCCCGTACACACGAGAGGGATTAAGTCTGACAGACCTCCAAAGGAGTTCCGCCGGAGTTCCGCCGGAGTTCCGACGGAGTTCTGGCGGACTTTTCGACCGAACGGACTTGACCACACACCATCACACCAAACTCCGACGGAGTCGAACGTGATGACGTACGACTGGATTCGACGTAGGAAGTTCCTAGACAGTAGCCAATAGCTGCCCTAGCGTCGGTTTTAGTCCGTCGGAGTAGCACACACACGAGCGGATTTTTCAAAGGGGACCGGGTCCGGCGGAGTTCCGTCGGGAAAATTTAAAGCATGCTTCATTTCTAAAGTCCGTCAGACTTTAGCTTCGCTAAAGTCCGTTGCAGCCCACACACGATCGGATAGTCCGCCGGACTCAGTCCGTCGGAGTTTGGATGTCGAAAAGTCCGCTCGTGTGTACGGGGCATTACGGTCCAATCAGTAGATTATCATGAATATCTATACATACATAAATATCGAATTCCAATGAATATGAATGAAATGATAGCGCATATAACCAATGAATTCGACATGATTCGAGGTTCAGTATAACGAATTATCCGAAAACGTATTAACGTAACATAACGAATCTAACAGAACAGGCAGGCGGTGAGAGATGATGTAATTTCTCTGCTCCCCACCTACCTGGTCGCTCAGTGGCCTGCCCGCCTGTTCACCTGCCGACTGGCCTGCTTGCCCGCTGACTAGACATGTGCATTCATTTTCGCCCGAATTTCAGTTATTTTCTTTATCGTTTTTGACAAATGATAACGAAAGCACAGAATGCGAAATACGAAAGATCCGACATAAATAAATGCTTTATTTTCGTTTTCGTTTTGACACAGTTCGATATAGAATAGGAGATTCGACGTGACTCTGACAATAACAATCTGTGTCTATTGAACTTGTATCATAACAGTCCATTCACACAGCGGCAGCACGACTTCCAGCACAACTTTGGGAGGCAACTTGGACACGACTTGAGTGTGAATCACAGCGTTACTTGCAACGCGATTTTAATGTAAAAAACGGCGTGGAGGAAGATGCCGGACGAAAACACCGGAACAAGAAGAAGAGGATCGGAGGAAGAAAATGATCGGAGGAAGAAGAAGATGGAGGAAGAAACCGAAGGATGAAGAAAAGAAGAAGGAAGAAGACCAGAAGATAGAAGATGAAAGAAGACGTTAATAAAGGACTTGTCAAAGACCGTTTCCTGTCATTTTTAACACTTTTGTCACTTTTTTGGTGAAATGGTAGGGCTACTTTTGTACCCCCTTACCATTTCACACAGGGGGGAGGCTGGGATCTTGTTAAAGGGGGTTTCCAGATTCTGATAAGCCCCCCGCCCACAGACCCCCACAACCACCGGCCAGGTTTGTGGGGATGAGTCCCTTGTCCTCATCAACATGGGGACAAGGTGCTTTGGGGGGACCCCAAAGCATCCTCCCAATGTTGAGGGCATGTGGCCCGGTACAGTTCAGGAGGGGGGGCGCTCTCTCGTCCCCCCTCTTTTCCTGCGCCTGCTAGATTGTATGCTCGGATAAGGGTCTGGTATGGATTTTGAGGGGGACTCCCCACTCCATTTTCCCCTTAAAATCCATGCTAGACCTGAAGGGCCTCGTATGGATTTTGAGGGGGACCCCCGCTCACCCATCCGCCGACCCACTGACTGGACTGCCCGCTCACTCACCCACCGATCTGCTGACTGGACCACCCGCTCATCCATCCGCCGACCAGCTGACTGGACTGCCCGCTCACTCACCCACAGATCTGCTGACTGGACCGCCCACTCACCCATCAGTCGACCCGCTGCCTGGACCGCCCGCTCACCCATCTGCTGACCCGCTGACTGGACCGCCCCGCTCACCCATCTGCTGACCCGCTGACTGGACCGCCCCGCTCACTCACCCACCGACCTGCTGCCTGGGCCGGCCGCTCATCCATCCACTGACCTGCTGACTGGCCCGTCCGCTCACTCACCCGCTGGCCCGCTGACTGGCCTGCCCACTCACCCGCCGAGCCATCCTTAATTTCTCAGGGGGGCAATTGCCCCCCGCTGGATTTGCCCCTGCCCCAGAGGCTGGCCATGTTTGTTCCTGGGGCTTCTCCTCGCAATCCACAGGACCAGACTTAAATTAGATGCTATTGGATAGGTGTCTACCAATTCATACACGGTATACATGTTTGATAGAGCCAGAGGTGAGAGAAGAGGGAGGCAGAGTGACACCGGGCAAAAGACTGCCGAGAGAGCCATCATCCTAAACCAACAAATAGACATGGGCAGAACACACCCCCCCCCCCCCCCCCCCGTTCGTTCGCAGCAGAACTCCTGAACAGGGGAAATGTTCTAACCCGATCGGTGAACACCATTGAATTCTATGAAAGCCGAACAGGAAAAATCAAAAGTGCCCATTTTGAAGGGTTATATGCAAGTGTAGCCATGGTGTTGCAGCCAATAACAAACAATCCACCAAATTACCCCACCGCCAGACTTCATACATCACTTCCAGAGACAATGAACAGTCATTTGCGAGGAGTTTTGTTTTTGTTGTTTCATTGGGGGGTACGACTTGGATAGGGATAGGAATATGGGATGCCCATAGGATAGTTCTTTGCCATCATATTTGAGTACACTCCGAATAAAGTTAGAGTCAGAAGATTTAATGGCGCCGTTTTGTGTGAGTGAGGGGGGCAGGTTTGTTTGCCCCCCACCCAAAAAAAATATTGAACTCCAGCCCCCACTGGTAGTCACTCTAGCAATGTAGGACTTTATAAGAATTTGGGGATTTTAATTGTATAATAAAATACAATATTTAACAGTGAAAACAATTGGTGGTTGTATCACACATGTAAGTGGGCCCCAGGTACCCAGGGAGAGACCACACACAGAATTCTTAACTGTTGTAATTATGGTATATTATATATATATATATAAAACACTGTGGCAGGCTGTCCATAGCCACTTACAGACCGAACCATTTTGCTGGTCAAAGACCAGACCACTTTTTGCGATTCGGCACTGCGTCGCTTTAACTGACAATTGCACGGTCATGCGACTTGGCTCCCAAACAAAATTGACGTCCTTTTTTTCCCCACAAATAGAGCTTTATTTTGGTGGTATTTGATCACCCCTGCGGTTTTTATTTTTTGCGCTATAAACAAAAATAGAGTGACAATTTTGAAAAAAACGCATTATTTTTTACTTTTTGTTATAATAAATATCCCCCAAAAATATATAAAAAAACATTTTTTTTCCCTCAGTTTAGGCCGATACGTATTCTTCTACATATTTTTGGTAAAAAAAAATCACAATAAGCGATTATTGATTGGTTTGCGCAAAAGTTATAGCGTTTGCAAAATAGGGATAGTTTTATAGCATTTTTATTAATAATTTTTTATTATTTTTTTTTTACTAGTAATGGCGGCGATCAGGGATTTTTATTGTGACTGCGACATTGTGGCGGACACATCGGACATTTTTGACACATTTTTGGGACCATTGTCATTTATACAGTAATCACTGCTATATAAATGCACTGATTCCTGTGTAAATGACACTGGCAGTGAAGGGGTTAACCAGTGGGTGGCAGTGTAGGGGTTAAGTGTTCCTAGGGGTGTGTTACTAACTGTGGGGGGGTTGGGCTTTCATTTAGTGAACACTGATCTCTGCTCCAATCACATGGAGCAGAGATCAGCGTCACTAGTTGCTAGGCAGAATGGAGAAATGCTGTTTACATGGCATTTCCTCCATTCAGCCGTCCCGTGAAACGATCGCGGGGATGCCCGCGGCGATCGAGTCCGCGGGTCCCGCGACCGGACTCACGGGGGTCCCGACGAGTGCGGGAGCGCGCCGCGCTCCAGATGGCAGGGCGGCATTGAAGATTGGACGTACCTGTACGCCAATATTCCTGCCCGTGCCATTCTGTCGACGTACATTGTCGTGCGCTGGTCGGGAACCGGATAGAGGGCGCACGGGCGCCGTCTCCCCTGCCCATGCGTCCGGCCCTCTGATCTACATATCAGTGGCGCCAGATCATGGATTCCAATGTGGTGGGGTGTTTGTTTTTTGAAGCACCTGATTAGAGCCAGAGGCTCTAGTAGGCTTTGCACCCCCGAGCCCACCCAGTTGTGTGACCATAGCGAATTAATTTTCGCTGGACTTCCCATGATGGTTGGGGTGCTGGGCCATGCCGCCGGGCATGGGGGGGGTTGTTAATTTGCCCTCCCCCCAAAAAATAACCCACTGGTTACCAGAAAAGAACAATGACAGTTCCCGTAAATACTGATAAATGGCAATGCAAAAATTATATTTTTAAAGCATTACCAGGCTGGGGGCCTATGGTACCAGAAGATGGCTTCTGTAGTGCCAGGAGGGCACTGGATGGCTACTAAGGAGAGCTCCAAGTAGCTATTCCGGAAACTGGGTTGTTTCCTCTGTGCAGATGTAGTCCTTGTTCTGACCCTACTCTGCAGGAACCTCTCCTAATCACTACCGCTGACCTACCACTCGCTCCAGGGGTGCTAGATTGATGTCGGAGAACCTATATATAAGGTTATATATAAGGTTCCCAGTCAAGATAGCCACCTGAGGTCCCCAGAGGTTGCAGCATCCAATGGGACAGCTGGCTTCTCTGAGAGCCTGATGAAGTCATGAGGGGACAATACCCTCATCAGACTCAACTTCACCCATGACAATGGCGCAGCACCACCTACAGACTGGAGGAAAACATGCACCTGTCTACACACATATAAAAAGTTAGTACCAGTAAAATCCTGAGGGGTTCCCTGCAATGTATAATTTTATTATCTGTATTTGTTTTAATCTGTGTTTTGTGATTTTTTTTTTTTGTGAGACTCAATATAAAAATATATTGTAACACATTTTTATTTCTCCTGTAGCATGCACAAAATATAACTGGATATTAACATTTATAGGTAACAACACCAGAGATGGTTGCAGAGATTGTTAATCCAGAGAATATCTGGTTGCCTTGTAGGGGATCAGGAAGGAAATTATTTTCCACTCCGCTGGAGCAAATTAAAACAAATTTTATAGGGTTATTTTTTGCCTTCCTCTGGATTGTCTATGGGTATATATGAAGGTTTTCTAATTTTTCTTTTTTTTTTTGTTTATTTTTTCCTATTGGTTGAACTAGTTTCTTTTTTCAACCTGATTAAATATGTAACTACACTATATTACCAAAAGTATTGGGACACCTGCCTTTACACGCACATGAGCTTTAATGGCATCCCAGTCTTAGTCCATAGGGTTCAATATTGAGTTGGCCCACACTTTGCAGCTATAACTCTTCTGGGAAGGCTGTCCACAAGGTTTAGGAGTGTGTCTATGGGAATGTTTGACCATTCTTCCAGAAGTGCATTTGTGAGGTCAGGTACTGATGTTGGACTAGAAGGCCTGGCTCGCAGATCTAATTCATCCCATAGGAGTTGTGTGGGGTTGAGGTCAGGACTCTGTGCAGGCCAGTCAAGTTCCTCCACCCCAAACTCACTCATCCATGTCTTTACGGACCTTGCTTGGTACACTGGTGCCCAGTCATGTTGGAACAGGAAGGGGCCACCCCAAAACTCTATGAAATTGTCCAAAATGTCTTGGTATGCTGACACCTTAAGAGTTCCTTTCACTGAAACTAAGGACACCTTTCACTGGAACCCAACCCCTGAAAAACAACCCCACCCCATAATCCCCCCTCCACCAAATGATTTTGACCAGTGCACAAAGCAAGGTCCATAAAGACATGGATGAGTGAGTTTGGGGTAAAGGAACTTAACTGGCCTGCACAGAGTCCTGACCTCAACCCAATAGAACACCTTTGGGATGAATTAGAGTGGAGACTGAGAGCCAGGCCTTCTCATCCAACATCAGTGCCTGACCTCACAAATGCTCTTCTGGAAGAAAGGTCAAACATTCCCATAGACACACTCCTAAACCATGTGGACAGCCTTCCCAGAAGAGTTGAAGCTGTTATAGCTGCAAAGGGTAGGCCAACTCAATATTGAACCCTACGGACTAAAGCCTCATACACATGATCCGATTATTGGCCAACCCAGCATCAGACAAAAGGGCGTGTGCCTGGATTTTATCTTGCATACTGCAATGAACTGTCTGTCAACAAACACAAACGTAGTGACATACTAGACGTATTTCGAGACTACAATGTGCAGAAGTAGTAATTTTTTTTCCTTTTTAATCTGTGATGGTGCTATTGATGGCATGTCCAGATTGTCCCACCACCCAACTCTGGCTCATATTATTTTAATTATAAGGGCTTTTGCAGCATAGTCATGCTAGCTGTAGTGTCTGCCAACTGTGAGTTTTTGTATCTGCATGTTGGGAAGAATTCTGATAGAGGAGTGATTATGCAGACAGAGTTCTACAAATGGCACCTAAACTTGCCACCCGCAAGTGGAGAATGTTGAGGGCATCAATTTTGTTTTTGTTGCAGATGAGGCCTTTACTCTGGGGGAACATCTGATGAAGCCTTTTCCTTTGAGGAACCTCACCCCAGAGTACAGAATATTCAATTACAGGCTCTTTCATGCCAGAAGGATGGTCAAAAATGCCTTTGGCATCCTATCAAGTCGTTTCAGGCTGTTTTTGACTCGTCTAATCAACGTGGCACTCTATAAGATCAACCATGTGGTCCTGTGCTGTTGTATTTTACATAATTTTTTAAGGAGGAATGCTAACAGCTACCATGCCTCACTGCCAAGTGACGTGGAGCCTGCACTGACAGGCCCAGCTGAAGAGGCTGCAGCTCAGCCATCTGTGCCCCTGCTGGATTGCCCTCACAAATTGCCAGAGCTTTACGGCAGAAATACCTTGATTATTTTGTGGGTAGAGGGGCAGTGGCTTGGCAGCAAAATTGTAGCTGATTATGCCTAATATAATTTTAAGATCATAAACTCATATTTCATTTGAACTACTGTTGTCTGTGTTTCTTATCTGTCTAATATGTTCACAAATGGCCTTTATTTTCGCCACTTGCTGCAATAGTGCAAATGTACCTTATTTGCTACATGAGGTGACAATATCTTCTTCAGCTAACTATTATGGTGTTCTGTGGGTCTGCTACACACACACACAATGTTTTTGTAAGGAAATTAAAAGAAACCGCCCGCCGCGCATTTGCGCACAGGCGCGTGCTGGCGCATGGGACGCAGATGGGCGACTGCAGATGCCCGTGCGTGCTCATGCGCATGTATATGCGTGGCATCGCGCAAGTGCAAGAATGTGCACTCGGCGCCAATTGGCGCCAGGCAGCCTATTTAAAGCAGACCCCCTTCTTTGCCAATTATGGATTTCACCCATCTTTTTTGTCCGATGTTCCCCAGGAGTCCCCGGTACCTGCAGCCCAGGATCATTTGGAATTCTGGAGAACCAATAACCAGTTTTTGCAGGAAGCCATTTCTAAGTCCCAGAGTGATGACAAAAGATTCTATGACAGAAGAAGGAGAGGTAATCTGGAGCTGAAGCCCAGAGATAAAGTATGGTTATCTACCACAAACCTGAAACTGGCCTGCCCTTCAAAAAAGATAGGGCCAACATTTATCGGTCCATTCTTGGTGAAGAGGAGGATTAACGCTGTCGCCTTCGAGTTATGTCTGCCAGAGAATCTAATAATTCATCCGGTATTCCATGTGTCCCTCTTGAAACAGTCCGTGGCTAATCCATTCCTTGACCGTGAATCTGAAACTCCTGCCCTATTGCTGGTTGAAGGGAATGAGGAGTTCGAGGTGGAGGCTGTCCTTGATTGTAGGAAGAGAAGGAGCCAAACGGAGTTCCTCATCAAGTGGAAGGGCTATGGCCCTGAAGATAATTCTTGGGAACCTTACTCTAATGTACACGCTCCACGTTTGGTCCAAGCCTATCTTCATCCCCATCCTGAAAATAAATCCTTAGTGGGCATCTGGAGGCTGCCCTTAAGTGGGGGGCAATGTAAGTAAATTAAGAGAAACTGCCCAGCGTGCATTGCAGTCACAGTGTTCTCACGGGTGACTGCAGATGCCCGTGCACGCTTATGCGCATGCGAGGCATCGCGCACGCATGCAGGAACACGCACTTGCACCAATTGGCGACAGGCAACCTTTTTAAAGGGGTCCTGGCCACCAGTCTGTGCTGATTGGTCTTCAGCTGTATCCTGCTGCCCTGAAACCTGTGCTGTTCTGTTTGATCCCGTTGCTGACCCTGGCTTCTGTTGACTTTGCTTCTGGACTGCCTGTTTGATTCCTGGTTCCTGATCCCGGCTTCCCACCTGACCTGTCTCTGTCTGATGCTCAAGTACCTTGCTGCCTGCCTGTGGACACCTCCGGCTTCCTCCCTGACCTGCTTCAGGCTGATGTGTCTGTACCCTGCTGCTCACCCGTTGACGACCTTGCTTCTGTGCCCTGCTCGGCTCAGCATTACTATCCGAGCTTCTGCCACCACGGTCCTGCGACCAGCTGCAACCTGCTCTGCAACTACAGTTCTGCAACCAGCTGCGACCTGTTCTGCAACTACAGTCCAGCGACCGGCTGCAACTTCCTGCTACAAGTCTTCTGGTCTTCATCTGCAGGCACTTGTGTGCCTCTGGTCCTTCGGCTCCTTCTGTCTAACCCTCAGCGGGAATTGGACTGGAGATACAAGAGAGGCCAACCTCGTAATTTCAGTCTCCCTTCAGGTACGTAACAGTTTTTGTTCTTAATGGATCTAATGCATGAAATTCAAAAACATTATGCCTTTTCAACTCTTCAAATTTTTTTGAGGGCTAAAAATTGCAGGAGTTAGCCACATTTAAGAGCAAATTGTCACTGTAACTACAACAACTTAACAAATACACTGGTATTGAGCGTTGAAATAATAAGCCACACATTGTTTAGTAAAAAAAAAATGTACTCAAAGCACATTCACATGTGTGTTTTAAGGTGGCTAAATTAGTGTGTTTGAAATTGTCACTTATGTTTTTGGGGGGGAGATGGCCTTGTTGCCTCCCCTGTTGGGGCCCGAGCGATGGTAGCCTCCATTCGTCCCTTGTGGTGGCTTGGCTGGAGCCTCCTTTTTTGGTGCCTCCCTGTTGAAAGAAGATTAAAAAATGTGTTACAAAAATAAAGAAACGTCCAAAAACATGACCAAATAAGAATGTTCATATCTGCCTTATATTTACCTTCATCTTAAAGAGGAAGTAAACCCTTCCAAACAACTTGGACCTATAGGTAAGCCTAGATTAAGGCTTACCTGTAGGTCCAAGCAATATCTCCTAAACCTATATGGTTTAGGAGATATTTGCCCGAAAATGGGCACCGCTGTCTACGGCGCATGCGCCGTAGACAGCGGCGCGCAGGCGCACTAAATGCGGCAAATCCAAGAATGGATTTGCCAAATTTGTCGACTCCCGTGCGCATGCGCGGGAGTGACGTCATCGCGGCTTCGCCGTATGACAGCGGCGGAGCTGCGAGGCGCGACTCCCGTGAGCATGCGCGGGAGTGACGTCATCGCGGTTGCGCCGCTGTGATTCGTCGGAGCTGCGAGACGCCACAAGCAACATGGATGCGGCGGACTACAGGGGACAGCGGCGACTTCGCTGGCTCCTGTGTCAGGTAAGTGACACATAATGAGCTACTATGCGATGCATAGTAGTCCATTATGCTTTACCTTTGCAGGGAAAAAAAGAGGAAGTAAACCCATCAGGGTTTACTTCCTCTTTAAGAATACCAAGTCTTTAAAATACCAATACCAAAGATTTTAGAAAACCTTATATATAATTCTCTAGAGCTACTTGGAGAAAGAACATATACAGATCCAAATATTGCTTAATTTTTTATGATCCGATGTATGTTTTCCATCTGGTCTTGTTCACGGTGTTTGAGATCAGACCATCATTTTCTGATTTGGTCCTTTGACCATTCCACCGAAAAATCACTCTGCAAAACGGCGATGACCTTCACCAAAACTATGTCCTTTTGGCTGTTGGGCCTTTCGTAATTGCACAGGTTGCAGTCATAATTGTGCTTCTCTAGGATGCGCACCATCTCCACCATCTCACCCTTGATCATGGGGGTTGCTTTGTGCCTCCTATGAGCTCCACCACCGCTGGTGGTGGAGCTCATGTATTCTGGCCTGTATTCTGCCAAATGTGCAATGTTGTCCCTCCCGAATGTTCCGCCATGTGTGTCACATGCAGAAGAGAATGGTCATGCCCCAGCGTCATGACACACTGAGAGTAGAGTTTCACGCATGCGCAGTATATATAAAGCCAGAAAGCACGGTCAACGGAACGGCCGTATGAACGATCTTGGAGTGGAGAACGAATGATCGCCAACGCAAGAAAAGAGCCATAAAACAAAGGCACAATTGGAAATTGGGGCACAAGGTTAGTGGCCTATACTGCTTAGATTGAGGCCTATATTGGGACCAGGTTATGAGTTAAGCCAGACATTATGGTTTGTCTTGTGTTCTGTCTTGCAGGCATCATATCATTTATCAAGACAGATACATTTATTGCGCCTGATTTTTTCATTTTTTTTTTTGCCTGAAAGCTGGACAATTGTCTGAAGGAGCGTACTAACGGTCAGATTTTAGGCCAACAGCCTGTCATCACACAATCCCCTGTCAACAATCGGATTGTGTGTACGAGGCTTAAAGCTTAGCATAGCATAATAGCTCATTATGAATTACTTACCTGAGATCGAACCCCCCGTACACCGCTCCAGCCAGCGACATCCCTCCCAGAGTTACTTACAGGTATCGCGGGCTCCTACGCTGTGATTGGACGGAACCGCAATGATGTGCCATTGCTCCAGTGCGCATGTGCCGATGATGTCGGCACATGCAGATACATGCCTTGGATTTCATCTGTCTGGTTGGCAGTTGATTTGGGCTTCTTCCATATTTTTATGCTTCAACTTCATGTGTATTTCAATGTCATTATGTGTTTTAGCTTTCCTTTTGATATGATGTTAATGAATAAAAACTATTTTTTACTAAACATTTTTCTCTGTGTGTTCATGGTCCTTTAATGTCCCTTTTTTGAGGAACTTTTCTTTTACATTTTGTGCAAGGGATGTGGAACTGAACCTCGTCTTTCCCATCCAATTAGTCTTATCCACTTTTCGCAGATACAGGGGGATATCTCCTAAACTGTGCAGGTTTAGGAGATATCCGGGTTAGCTACAGGTGAGCCTTATTATATGCTTACCTATAGTCAAAAGTGGTTGTAAAGGGTTTTCCACCACTTTAAGATAACAAGGGAATAGATATATTGTTTGTTTTTTTTATTTTTATTTTTTAAGGACAAGAAAGGCTTTCTTTTCATCATATTTTCTTGTAACAATGATTTTTTTTTTCACAATCCGTAGACAATAAAAGGCAACAAAACTAAACAAAACATAATTTTTCTTGAGCCGTAAGTTTAACCACGTTTTCCATTTTCAGCGCTGTTGCACTGTGAATGACAATTGCGCAGTCATGCTAACACTGTACCCAAACAAAGTTTTTACTTTTGGTGGTATTTAAAGAAAAAAAAAAAATATTAAAAGCCAGCAGCTATAAATACTACAGCTGCTGACTTTTAATAAATGGACACTCACCTGTCCCGGGTTCCAGCGATGCCGGCAGCCGAGGCCGATCGATCGCTCGGCTCTCGGCTGCTGCCGCCGCCATTCTAGGTGAGGGAATCAGGAAGTGAAGCAAATCGGCTTCACTTCCCGGTTCCCTACTGCGCATGCGCGAGTCACGCAGCGCAATAGGAATTCTTCGCGCTGTCACTGGGACCCGTGTGTGTCCCAGCAGACAGCGCGGCAGGGCAGGAAATGACATAAACTCCCACGGGAGTCTATGCCCGGAAGTGGGTGTAAATACCTGTCTTTGACAGGTATCTCCACCCCCCTCCCCCCTGTAAGGTGCCAATTGTGACACCGGAGGGGGGGAGGGTTCCGATCAGCGGAGGTTCCACTTTAGGGTGGAACCCCGCTTTAATTACCACTTTTTTTTCTTTTTTTTGCTAAATAAATAATTGTTCTTCATAAATTTAGCCCACAATGTAGTCTGCTACATTTCTTTGGTGAAAATAACCCAAATCAGTGTATATTAGTCTGTAGGAAAGTTATAGAGTCCACAAACTACGGTATATATTTCAAAATGGATAATTCCTGATGTACTGATGGACCATCTCATTTCTTGAGGCCGTAAAATGCCAGGATAGTACAAATACCCTCCAAGTGACCCCTTTTTGGAAAGTAGACAGTCCCAGGTATTTAGTAAGAGGCATGGTGGGTTTTTTGACGTTGTAATTTCTTTGTCATCATTTTTTGGAAAAATTAAGAAAGGAAATATAATAATTTTACACACAAAAGATTGAAACCATATTCTCAATTTTTCGGTCGGAAAAAGTCCCTATCCGAAAATGCGTTTGTGTGCATGCAATTCCGACACGCTTAAACTCAAGCACGTACGCGGCATAAGGGAGGGTTATGATCCCTGTCAGATTTTTATATTTTTTTTGCCATCTGTGTCCCATTGGGGAGATTTCCCTTCACTTCCTGCCCCATAGCCAAAACAGGAAGTGAGAGGAAATCGCTGCAAACAAGGGAATTCCTTGGGTACCCCAAGATCACCCGAACTAGTGTCCCCCATTGGAAGATTTCCCCTCCATTACTTTTCTGGGGACAACCCAAAATTGGGGGTTTTCTTTTACTTTCACTTTTAACCGTAAACAGGGCAAATAGACAGGTTGAATCTCTTTAACAGGGACACAGACCACAATAAAAACTGTCAGGGGTTCTAATTAGACATGTGCAATTCATTTTGTTCCAAATTCGTTTTTTAACGAATTTCGACAAATTCATTCATTCGGAAATATCAGAATTAATGAAAACCCGTTTAAGAAATTTTTCCGAATATTCGTAAAGTCGAATATTTGTAAATTTGTACATTCGTTAATTTGTACATTTGCACATTCGTAAATTCATACATTAGTAAATTAGTAAATTAAAAATTAGTAAATTCGGAAATCTGAAATAATAATTAACTAATAAAAACGTAACTATTACTTGTCATGGTTATGCAGTGATCTTCCTGTGTTTGCTTACCTTCCCTCATGTCTTCAGACTAAGAAGCCAGCTACTTCCACCTGGTGGTTTTTATAACCTCTCCTCTAAGCATGGCTCCACCCCAGGCCCTATCAGGGAGCCTATATAAACCTGTGCACTGCAGGGCTCAGTGCTGATCAACCATTGTGTATTCCTTTGTGTATTAGCTTCCTGTTTCCTGTTGTGTGCTCTGCTACTGATTTCCGTTACCGACCTTGGCGTGTTCTGACCATCCCTGCTTGCCTGTGACCCTGACCTATTGGCGTGTACCCGACTATTCTGTTCTGCTTGTGGCCCCGACCTTGGCTTTGTCCCTCACCATCCCTATCCTCCTGTTGCCTACTGTGGGTGTGAGCTGGGGGACCCTGGGGGTCGCGACCTGGAGCCAGTTGCAGCCAAGACCATCTTCACCACTCGAAGCTCTGGTGAACACCAGCTGGCTCTTAGACTCCGCGCCCCAGGGAATCTCACGCTCTATCCCCAGTGGGATCTGTCCCTGTCTGCGGAGTGCACCGCGAGGTTGTGGACCCTACGGCTGACTGCTGCAGACGGGGACAGATCCCACTGGGGATAGAGCGTGAGATTCCCTGGGGCGCGGAGTCTAAGAGCCAGCTGGTGTTCACCAGAGCTTCGAGTGGTGAAGATGGTCTTGGCTGCAACTGGCTCCAGGTCGCGACCCCCAGGGTCCCCCAGCTCACACCCACAGTAGGCAACAGGAGGATAGGGATGGTGAGGGACAAAGCCAAGGTCGGGGCCACAAGCAGAACAGAATAGTCGGGTACACGCCAATAGGTCAGGGTCACAGGCAAGCAGGGATGGTCAGAACACGCCAAGGTCGGTAACGGAAATCAGTAGCAGAGCACACAACAGGAAACAGGAAGCTAATACACAAAGGAATACACAATGGTTGATCAGCACTGAGCCCTGCAGTGCACAGGTTTATATAGGCTCCCTGATAGGGCCTGGGGTGGAGCCATGCTTAGAGGAGAGGTTATAAAAACCACCAGGTGGAAGTAGCTGGCTTCTTAGTCTGAAGACATGAGGGAAGGTAAGCAAACACAGGAAGATCACTGCATAACCATGACATTACTAACTATTAAATTATAGGTATTGGAATTTCCTTTTATATTTGGTTGTTTGTGAACGTAACAAATACAAATTTATCCGAAGTTACGAATTATCCAAAATAATGAATGCCGTATCCAAACGAATGGAACGTAATGAATTAATAATAATAAATAACAATAATAATAATAAAAACGTTTTATTATTATTATTTATTATTAATTTCTGTTCCATAAGTTTAGATGCGGCATTCGTTATTTCGGATAATTCGTAACTTTGGATAAATTCATATTCATTATGTTCACTAACAGCCAAATTTGAAAGGAAATTACAATACCTATAATTTAATAGTTACTATTTCAGATTTTCTTATTTTCGGGTTTTTTGGATTTTCGAATTTCGCATTTCCAAATTTCCGAATTTTCTAATTTACGAATGTATGAATGTACGAATTTACGAATATACTCATTTTCTAATTTACGAATGTATGAATTTAAAAATGTAAAAATGTAAAAAATTTAAATATGTACGAATTTACAAATGTACGAATTAAAAAATTTAAAAATTTAAGAATTTAAAAATGTACAAATGTACGAATGTATGAATTTACGAATTTACTAATTGCGATCATAAGGAATGACCCAAAAAACGAAAAAAACAAACAATGAAACGAAAACAAACACATTTTTTGGCAGTGCACATGTCTAGTTCTAATCCCTCTCAACTATATCCAAAACTGAAAAAAAAAAGTTTTGCATTTAGTTATACTTGAATTATCATTCTTTGACAAATAGAAGGAAAGGAAATGGAAACAGTGACAGATTTTATCTTCTTAGGCTCCAAGATCACAGCACACGGTGACTGTAGCCATGAAATTAAGAGACAATTTCTTCTTGGGAGGAAAGCAATGGCAAACCTAGACAACGTTATAAAATGCAGAGACATCACCCTACCGACAAAGTGCCCTATAGTCAAAGCTATGGTATTCCCAGTAGTAACCTATGGCTGCGAAAGTTGGACCATAGGGAAGGCTGAACGCCAAAGAATTGATGCTTTTGAAGACTCTTGGATGGCAAGAAGATCAAATCAGTCAATCCTGAAGGAAATCAACCCTGAATATAACTGGAAGGGCAGATCCTGAAGCTGAAACTCGAATACTTTGTCCAAATAATGCGAAGAGAGGACTCATCGGAAAAGACCCTGATACCGGAGACATGGAAGGAAAAAGGAGAGGAGGACTACAGAAAACAACATGGATAGTTGGCATCATCGAAACAACAAACATGTCCTGCCACTTTTTTTCATTGATCCCAGCATAAAGCATTATTAAATAAAAAAATGATTATAAAAGGTTAATAGTGGATGTTGCTAAAATATTAATTTAATACTCACAAGTTTGTCCCTCCTGTTGGGGCCGTTGCCATCATGATTGTGGGCATGTGAAGCTCAATCGATAACTCTTCCGGGATAAGCATTGGAGAGGTGCATGCTGGGTAACCAGCATGCACCTCTTGATTTTGCGCATAGCGATTCACAGGCGGCCGTAGCGATTTTTTAATACAGTACTGCCCACAGGCGAGGGAGGAAGTGACAAGGAGCTCTGTGGACCAGGAAGTGGCAGATTAGGAGGACTACATAACAACAGGGCGTTTCTGGTAAGTATGAAAAAAAAATGTCCTCCAAATGTTTCTTTATAGGTTTAAAGTCTGATTATGGAAAAATACATTTCAGGGTGGAACTGTGCTTTAAACAAGCTCCGGGAGGCAGTGGAGGACAGAAAAGCCTGGCATGCTATGGTCCATGAGGTCCTGAAGAGTCGGACATGGCTAAACAACTGAACAACAACATTTGAAAAGTAAAAGCGGAGTTCAACCCAAAAGTGGGCCTTCCACATTAAGGCCTCCTCCCGACTCCTGTTCACGAAACTGAGCTTTTGGTTAGAAGGGTGGGAGCAGGTACTCAAATTTGACAGGTACCTGCTCCCACTTCCGGTTGCATAGGTGGCGGAAACCAGAAGCTCTCCCTCCCGAAGGCTGGGACATATACGTGGTCCTAGAAGACTTCGGGGCCCGTCACAGACCGCAGCGCCGCTCGCACAAATGCGCAGTGGGCATCTGGCTGTGAAGTCGCAAGCTGTCACCATAGTAGAGATACTGGCGCCACCAAGGGAGGACACGGGGAGAACACGGCTGCGGTAAGTACATCGCTGGACCGTGGGACAGGTGAGTAGCTGTTTATTAAAATTCAGCACTTTTTGTAGCTGCTGACTTTTAATAAAGAAACAAATGACTGGAACTCCGCTTTAACAAAATAAAAAAAATAAAAAATCAGTGCAGCCTATCAGTGCCTCCGCAGCAGGGCTCTGAGCTGAAAGCGTCTCTCTCATACAGCTCAGAGCCTGCACTGACAGTCCCCCCTCCCTCCTCTCTTGCATGGATGGGAGAGGGGAGAGCCGATCTGCTCCTTCTCCTCCTGCCCCTCTCCACTTGTGTGTGCACCATAGGAAGTGTGAAACCCAGTGTGAGGAGAAGGAGTGGATCGGCTCTCTCCTCTCCCATCCTTGTGAGGGAGGAGGGAGGGGGAACTGTCAGTGCAGGCTCTGGGCTGTATGAGAGAGAGACAGCTCAGAGCCCTGCAGCCAGTGACCCCACTGGGGCTCACTGGTGCTATGGGTGATTGCACCTTGCAGTTTTTCTTAATGAAACGTCTGTAAGGCCATTCAAATCATCCCAACATAGATCAAAGTGATTGTTTACACACCTATCAATGAAACACACAAACAGTTCATTTATCATCAATATCGGTTTGTTTGATATACAATAAAGCCCTTATTTCCTGTTAAATCTGAACTCCGGGCACAAAAAAAAATTATTTAAATATTTTCTCCAATAACCATCAAGGATATAAATCTACTTTGTGTGCACCAAATATCTTTGTAAACCCAGATATGACCATATAAAAGTAGCAGTGACATCATCACTGTGCTGTACATAGCCTGTGTAGAGAGCAGAGCTGTGGGAGGAGCCCAGCAGGCTCCACCCATTACAGGCTGCCTGCAGAAAACTACAGGAGGGGCGGAGACATGACCACCCACCCTGCCCAAGGAGAGAGAGCAGAGCTGTGGGAGGGGCCCAGCAGGCTCCACCCCACCACAGGCTGCTTGAAGAAAACTACAGGAGGGGGGCGGAGACATGACCAGCCACCCTGCACAAGGAGAGATCCCAGGATCTTTCACTATCCACTTAAGGGCCGGGCCTTTCCTGGCACATTTTGTTTACAAGTAATTTTTTTAAATTACTTAGAATCCACAAATATATATATATATATATATATATATATATATATATATATATATATATATATATATATATATATATATATTTGTTTTTTTTTTGTTTTTTTTTTAATCACTGTTTATTCCTATTACAAGGACTGTAAACATCCCTTGTAATAGAAATAAGGGATGACAGGTCCTCTTTATGGAAAGATCTGGGGTTTATAAATTCCGAATGTCTCCTCTACCTTTGAAAGCAAAATATCCACACACAAAAAAATGTAATCTTTTACTTTATTAATAATAATAATAATAATAATAATAGAAAAAAAATGTTTACTTCTGCCCTACACCAGAAATGACATCATGAAGTCACTCCGGTTCTCCAAAATCATAGAGAAGCGATCAGAGATAATCTGGTCTTTGTTCATCTCTATGGCCAGGCATGTGAACCATTGGATCGTTTCTTGAGTGCACCGGTGAGAATGGTGAACCCGAGACACAACGTTAAGTGGCAAGAGTGGGGGAACGACCCACTGTGCTTCTGAAAGCGATCCAGCTGCTAATTAGCCGCTCAAACTGCTTTCATGAGAAAGACAATCGCTAGCTAAATAAATTTTTTTTAAATTGTTATATTCCGTTCGTTTAGATGTGGTACTTCTTATTTCGATAATTCATAATAATTCGAAAGAATTAAAATCTGAAATTCACAAAGAACGAAAATCCAAAATTCGAAAATCTGAAAATTCGAGAGAACAAAAAAAAAAGTTCAAAGAACAAAAATAAGAAAAATTGTAATATTCGAAAGAACAAAAAACATTTGGATAATAATTAAAATATTACTTTTATAATAATAATTGAATAGCTTATAACTACTAACTATTATTATAATTTTTATTATTATTATTATTTTTATTATTATGGTTTGTTATTAATAAATAATAATTAATAATAAAAACGACCATAAAAACATTCGGATAATTTCTATTATAATTAAAATAATATGTTTATAATAATAATTCCAATTTAATTGCTTATAACTATTATTATAGTTTTTATTATTATCATTATTTGTTATTGATAAATAATAGTAAGAATTAATAATAAAAACTACAATATTATTATAGTTCTTCTTATTATTATTTATTAATAATAAATAATAATAAAAACTAGATAATAGTTATAAACTATTAAATTATAGGTTTTGGAATTTCCTTTCAAATTTGGCTGTTAGTGGATGTAACGAATACAAATTCATCCAAAGTTACGAATTATCCGTAACAATAAATGCCGAATAATTTGTAACTTTGGATAAATTCATATTTGTTACGTTCACTAACAGCCACATTTAATGGGAAATTCCAATACCTATAATTTAATTGTTTATAACTATTATTATTATTTTTTATTATTATTATTTATTAATATTAATTCATTACATTCCATTTGTTTAGATGTGGCATTTGTTATTTCGGATAATTTGTTGTAAATAATAAATAATAAAAATAACTATAATAATGGTTAATAAATGTAATATTTAAACTTAAACGTAATATTTTAATTATAATAGAAATTATCCAAATTTCTTTTGGATGTTCCAATTTTTCGTTCTTTCGAATTTTCAGATTTTCATTCTTTCGAATTTTTGGATTTTTGGATTTTCGCTCTTTTTGAATTTTTTGTGTTTTTCGAGAAAATTTGTTTAATGGTACTTTCGGCAATTCAGATGTTTCCGAATGAAAGGATATGCCAAAGTTTTGATTATCCAATCGGGATGCTGGGGAAGAACGGAAGTCCGTGGCCAAATTATATATCAATGGTGGTCAGGTTCCTGGCTATACTGTCTTGCAGGAGTGCCTGGATCACTGGAGGTAAGATGGCTCAGATTTAGCTTTTTATACGGCCATTTCTCTGGGGTTCATCGTAAAGAAAACATAATCAGGTTGGATTGTGATACGAAGAAAGAAAGCCTTGTTTGCTGAGAAAAGAATCTACTCTCTGCTGCCACTAGAAGGCGCCACTGGCAGACAAAATACAGGCTTTGAACGTGACACATAATTTTTTTGCTAGAAAATTGCTTAAAGTCGTAATAAACCCAAAACAATCATTAGATGTGGTGGCTGCATTAGTTTTCTTTTTTTATGCCCCCCCCCATATTTCATCTAGTGATCTGGCCAATAACACACCCCCTCTATTAGAGTGGCCCTCCCCATTTTGGATGAAGTAGCACAGGAGGCGCAGCAGACAGCAGCATCGTCACTCTCGGGGGGAGGGGAGTGTTTAATAAATTAGAAGATTTTTTTTTTTTGTTTTTTTCCTTTTGGGATAAAGGTTTTACATGAATAGGTAAAAGCTTTTCAATGTAAGCACCTCTACCAGTGTTTTGTCCTCATCCATGTAAACTGATACATTCTGCTGGAGAGCTTTGTGCTGTGAAAAACAACAGACTTTTGTTGGCTGGATTACCAGATGAAAATAGAAAGAGAAAAAAAAGCCTAAAAAGAAAACGAATGCCTTCTGGTCACTGATCCTGTTCTTCTGCCTCCGACTACGCTGATCTCTGGTTTCCTGATCACTGGCTTGTCTGACTACCTGCATTAGCTTCCGATCTCTGGCTATGTTTTGACTACATTTCCTGATCTGTACCATTTTTACCATTACATTAAAAGGTGTGATTTTTACTGCATTTTCTGTCCAAGAAGCTGCAATATAAGACGTGTTTGCTTTTAGCTTTAAACCCCAACAAGAAATTTTCTAAAATTAGAGACAATGTAGAAAAAAAAATTTAATTTGATATTTAGGCAACTGTTTATCAAATCTATATTTTTAGGTAAAAAATTGCGCTAAAATTAATTTTAGTGCACACAAACATAATAAAACACCCGATTTTTGGTAAAATATTAAAAAAAGGGTTGCATCGAGTAAATAGATACCAAACATGTCAAGCCGTAAAGTTGTGCAATGGGTTCCTACTCAGTACAAACACCCGGCAGTTTTCAAGTGAACAAAGTGCATTTTTAAAGCCCCATAAAAAACGATCCACAATAGTGAGACTCCAAAGTAGCGCGATTTCGAGTGCGACTTTGGTGTGCAGCTTTGATGCAATTTTGGATGGGGGGGAGACTTGAATGCAACTTTTGCTGTGACCAATAACAATGGACAACTGTTGCATGTATAACAAGACTTTCGTGAGACGTTTGAGGGTTTTACATTGCAGCCTATGGCGCTGAAAGTCGCACCAAAGTAGTACACAAAACTTTTTAATGCCTTTCGTCCTTCTGACTGGACGTCATATGACATCCTCTCAGAAGGTGAAGGTGAATCCCGGGCAGGTGGCAACCCTACATATGACATCCTCCTCGATGACGGATCAGTGTACCGGCCCGATGCCCGGTACCATGTGATCACTGTGACCAATCATAGCAGGTCACATGACAATTGTAAAGAATGGATGGCTTCCCTTCATGCCATCCATTGTATAGAATTGTGTTGCTTGCTGTGATTGGTCACAGTGATCACATGGTACAGGCAGAGCCAGTCACAGCCCATGTGTACCATGTGATTAGCTTTGGCCAATCACAGCTAATCACATGACAATTGTAAAGAATGGAAGGCTTCCTTTTTTATGCCATGTAACGGAAACCTGCATTACATCAGAGGGAGGCGGGGTCATCTAGACATCATTGGGGAAGCCAGGCTTTCCCACTTGCGTCAGAGGGGGGTGGGGTCAGGTGACGGGTGGCCCCGCCCTCCTCATAATAAATGTCAGGCTGCCGGGATCCCCGCAGTGTCTCCGCCAGTGGAGACAGAGGATGGATGGACTGCGCTGCGCTGGACGGAGAGATCACCCGTCGCTGGATCAGATCAGCCATCGCTGGACCCCTGAGAGATGATCATGCTTCGCTGGCTAGCAAGAGGGTATTACCACCGCTGGAATCTTTTTTTAATTTTTTTTATTTTTAATAAAGGACTTTTTCAACGGTGTGTGTGTCTTTTTTTAACATTCTTTTACACTTTCTTTGTGAAATTTAAGGGGTACTTTTGTACCCCCTTACCATTTCAAACAGGGGGGGCCAGGATCTGGGGGTCCCCTTGTTAAAGGGGGCTTCTAGATTCTGATAAGCCCCCCACCCGCAGACTCCCACAACCACCGGCCAGGGTTGTGGGGATGAGGCCCTTGTCCTCATCAACATGGGGACAAGGTGCTTTGAGGGGTCACAGACCCCCAAAGCATCCTCCCAATGTTGAGGGCATGTGGCCTGGTACGGTTCAGGAGGGCGGGCGCTCTCTCATCCCCCCTCTTTTCCTGCGGCCTGCCAGGTTGCGTGCTCGGATAAAGGGTCTGGTATGGATTTTTAGGGGGAACTCCATGCCATTTTTTTTTATTTTGGCATGGAGTTCCCCTTAAAATCCATACCAGACCTGAAGGGTCTAGTATGGATATTTAGGGGGAACCCCATGTAATTTTTTTTTTATTTGACGCGGGGTTCCCCTTAATATCCATACCAGACCTGAAGGGCCTGGTAATTGAATTTGGGGGAACCCCACACTTTTTTTTTTTATCAATGATTTTCAGTGAGTGTTCTCTGTATTACAGGGAGCCGACAATTCATTAAAGTGATTTTAAATGAATTTTATATCTGCAGAAATTACACTTTGTGCAGGGACAGTTCTAAGCACGGGAAACATGCGCCCCTTCACAGGCATACTATAGACACCCCCCCAGGTACAAAATTTAAAGGAATATTACACTTTTATTGTTTCACTTAGCATTATTCACTAAGCATTATTTAAAAAAAAAATTTGCATTGATACATGTCCCCTGGGGCAGGACCCAGGTCCCCAAACACTTTTTAGGACAATAACTTGCATATTAGCCTTTAAAATTAGCACTTGAGATTTTGAACGTTCGAGTCCCATAGACTTTGAAGAGGAAGTAAACCCTGATGAGTTTACTTCCTCTTTCATTCCCTGCCAAGGCAAAGCATAATGGACTACTATGCATCGCATCGCATAGTAGTCCATTATGTGTCACTTACCTGACACAGGAGCTAACGAAGTCACCGCTGTCCCCTGTAGTCCGGCGCATCCATCTTCTCGGTGGGTCTCGCAGCCCCGCCGCTGTCATTCGGCGAAGCCGCGATGACGTCACTCCCGCGCATGCGCACGGGAGCCAACACGCGCGGCAGCTCTGTCGTGTAAAATGCCGCGCTCAGTACGCCTGAGCGCCGCTGTCTTCGGGCAAATATCTCCTAAACCGTATAGGTTTAGGAGATATTTCTTGGACCTACAGGTAAGCCTTAATCTAGGCTTACCTGTAGGTCAAAGTGTGTTGTAAGGGTTTACAACCACTTTAATAGGGTTCTAAAGTTCACACAAAGTTTAAGTCTGTTCACAGGTTCTGGTGCGAACCGAACCGGGGTGTTCGGCTCATCCTTAGTCAACATATCGGGAATTTTTCTGCTGTGTTCCTGGGAAAGCATTTGCCCAGCTGACGTCCCCTCTGGTTCCTGATCCTGTTCTTCTGCCTCTGACTACGCTGATCTCTGGTTTCCTGATCACTGGTTTGTCTGACTATCCGTATTGGCTTCCGATCTCTGGCTATGTTTTGACTACGTTTCCACTACAATTACATTAAAATGTGTGATTTTTACTGCATTTTCTGTCTCAGTCTAATTCATGGTTCCTGATAGTACATCAAGATTGATAAATTTTCATATATATATATATATATATCCCATAGTTTGTGGACTCTCCTACAGACTAAATAATATACACTGATTTGGGTTATTTTCAAGAAATGTAGCAGAATACATTTTGACCTAAATTTATGAAGAAAGAGTATTTATTTGCAAAATTTTATAACAGAAACAAAGAAAAAAAATTGCCTTTTTTTGTTTATTTAGTTAAAAAAAGAAACAGTGGTGATTATATACCACCAAAAAAGAAAGTTCTATTTGTGTGAAAATAAATAATACAAATCTTAGACATGTGCAATTAGTTTTTTGACGAAATTTGACAAATTTGTTACTTTGGAAATATTAGAGTTAACAGAAAACCCCGTTTAACAAATTTATTCGAAAATTCAAAGATCCAGAATAATCCAAATATTCAAAAATCTGAAAATCGGAACAATTGAAAATGTGAAAATCTTTAAAATGTGAAAATCGGAAATTCGAAAATTCGAAAATAGGAACGAAAATCCGAAAATAGATACAAAAATTAGAAAATTAGAAAACCCGCAAATTCGAAATAATAACTCTTACTAACTATAAAATTATAAGTATTGAAATTTCCAAAAATTCTAATTAATAACAAACTAACTAATAATAACTAACTATTAAATTATAGGTATTGGTATTTCCTTTCAAATTTGGCTGTTAGTGAACGTAATGAATACGAATTTATCCGTTCAAGTATGTGCAAGTATGTCTCAGCGACTTTAACCACTTCAATACCTGGCACTTTTACCCCCTTCTTGCCCCAGGCCAATTTTCACAAATGTAGTGTTATGAATGGAACGTAAAAAATTAATAATATAATAATTAATATAATATTAAAAAAATTATTATTATTTATTGTTAGAATTAATTTGTTACGTTTCATTTCTTTAGATGCAACATTCATTATTTTGGATAATTTGCAACTTTGGATAAATTTGTATTCGTTATGTTCACTAAGAGCCAAATTTGAAAGGAAATTCCAATACCTATAATTTAATGGTTTATAACTATTATTATAGTTTTTATAATTATTATTTATTATTAATAAATAATCATAAAAACTATAATAATATTGTAGTTTTTATTATTAATTATTATTATTTATTAACAACAACAAATAATAATAATAATAACTATAATAATAATAGTTATAAGCTATTAAATTATAATTATTATTATAAACGTAATAATTTATTTTATGTTTTTTGTTCTTTCGGATATTCAAATTTTCGTTCTTATTTTTGGATTTTATGTTCTTTTGGCTTTTTGTTCTTTCTGATTTTTGAATTTTCGGATTTCTGTTCTCTCGAATTTTCAGACTTTAAAATTTCGGATTTTCGTTCTGTGGAAATTTACTGATTGTTGCTCTTTCGAATGATTATGAATTATCGAAATAACAAGTACCACCATATTTAAAAAGGAAATTCCAATACCTTTAATTTAATAGTTAGTTATTATTAGTTAATCATTATTCCGAATTTTCTGATTTTCGAAAAAACAAACACATTTTTTGGCAGTGCACATGTCTGAAAAATGTCAGTGTTGCATGACCGCATAATTGTGATTCAAAGTGTGACAGCGCTGAAAATTTGGCCTGGGGCAGGAAGGAGATGAAAGTGCCCGGTATTGAAGGGGTTAAAGTGACTGCAACTTTAGGTCACACATATTTGAATGGTTGTCATTGAAAAACATGGGGAGGGGTGCAACTTGACATGCGATTTGTGTGTCCAAAATTGCAAGATAAGTCGCGACATTCGTTATTTCGGATAATTCGTAACTTCGTATAAATTCCAATACCAATAATTCAATAGTTAATAACTATTATTATAGTTTTTAATATTATTATTTATTATTAATGAATAATAATAAAACTATAATAATATTGTAGTTTTTATTATTAATTATTATTATTTATTAATAACAAATAATAATAATAATAAAACTATAATAATAGTTATAAGCTATTAAATTATAATTATTATTATAAACATAATATTTTAATTATAATAGAAATGATCTTAATGTTTTAATTGTAGTTTTTATTATTCATTATTATTAATTAATAACAAATAATAATAATAAGAAGAACTATATATAAACATAATATTTTGACTATAATAGAAATTATCCGAATGTTTTTTGTTCTTTCTGCTTTTCGTTCTTTCTGATTTTTTAATTTTCAGATTTCTGTTCTCTCGAATTTTCAGACTTTCGAATTTCGGATTTTGGTTCTTTGGAAAATTTCATATTTTCGCTCTTTTGAATGATTATGAATTATCAAAATAACAAGCAACGCCAAATTTACTATAATAATGTTGTAGTTTTTATTATTAATTATTATTATTATTTATTATTATTAATAATAATAATAATAATAATAACTATAATAATAGTTATAAGCTATTAAATTATAATTATTATAAACATAATATTTTAATTATAATAGAAATTATCCAAATGTTTTTATTGTAGTTTTTATTATTAATTATTATTATTTATTAATAACAAATAATAATAATAATAATAATAATAAAAACTATAACAATAGTTATAAGCTATTAAATTATAATTATTATTGTAAACGTAGTATTTTAACTATAATAGAAATTATCTGAATGTTTTTTGTTCTTTCGGATATTCAAATTTTCGTTCTTATTTTTGGATTTTTGTCCTTTCGGATTTTCATTCTTTCTGATTTTTGAATTTTTGGATTTCCGTTCTCTCGAATTTTCTGATTTTTGAATTTCAGATTTTCGTTCTTTGGAAATTTTCAGATTTTCGCTCTTTCGAATTATTATGAATATAATAATATTCAAATTTTCGTTCTTATTTTGGGATTTTTGTCCTTTCAGCTTTTCATTCTTTCTGATTTTAGAATTTTCTGATTTCTGTTCTCTCGAATTTTCAGGCTTTCGATTTTCGGATTTTCATTCTTTGGAAATTCCAATACCTTTAACTTATTAGTTAGTTATTATTAGTTTGTTATTATTCCGAATTTTCTGATTTTCTAAAAAACAAACACATTTTTTTGGCAGTGCACATGTCTAAAAAACAGAAAATTGTTCCATACTTACCGTAATTTTCTTTTCCTGGTGCCTATCCATGGCAGCATACCTGTGACAAGCTCCGCCTTGGCTCCTCCCTCAGGACTAGTGAATATTATAAAAGAAAAGGTTAGTACAGCCCCCGCATTCTCGTTAATATAGAATACCGAGGGTGGGAATGTATGCTGCCATGGATAGGCACCAGGAAAAGAAAATTACGGTAAGTATGGAACAATTTTCTGTTTTCCTGGTGCCTCCATGGCAGCATACCTGTGACAAATAACTAGCTGAGACGGGTGGGATAATGCTTAGAGGTTTATTTAAAGAATTTATTATTTAGAAGAGGCGAAGGCCGAAGTGATTGCCTGTCTGCCAAACTCCACTGAGGAGAGAGCTCCTGGGTCCACCCTGTAATGTTTCAGGAATGTGTGTTGGGATGACCAGGTTGCTGCCCGACAAATAGTTTCGATCGACACATTCGCTCTTGCTGCCCAAGAGGCAGAGACCGCTCTTGTGGAGTGCGCCCTGACCGCTGAAGGGGTCTCTAGTCCCTTTGTCCTGTACACCTTGTGGATGAGTTTGACGATCCATGAAGCGATCGTTCTGGCTGATGCCTCCTTTCCTTTATGTTTTCCCCAGGGAATTATGAACAGTCTGATGGAAGCCCGGAATGGAGCTGTGGCTTGGAGATAGCATTTCAGAGTGGAGGCGATGTCTAATTCATGAAGAGTGACAGAGTCCTGTTCAGAAAATGTTGGGAGTGCCCAGGGTTCTGACATGCTCAAGGATGAAGCGACCTTGGGAATGAACCCTCGTACTGTTCTAAGTTCCACTCTATCTGGGTAAAAAATAATGTGATCCTGATCTGCTCCCAAAGCTTGGAGCTCTGACACCCGCCTGCCGGAGGTTATGGCTATCAGAAAGGCTAATTTTAAAGTTAGGTTCCAGAGTGATATTGAGTCCGAAGGGGCAAAGGGTGGATTGGCTAAGGACTCCAGGATGACCGTAAGGTCCCAAGTGGGAAAAGATTGTTTGGACGGTGGTCTGATCCTCCTGACGGCCTTAAAAAAATTGGATTAACAATGGGTCCTCCGCCCATCTTCTACTGGTTGCTGCTGAGATCGCTGACACCTGTACCTTCAAAGTACTCAATGCAAGACCCAGGTCCAGGCCTGCCTGCAGGAACTCAAGAATTTGAGATGACGAAGGGGAACCTGGATCACAGTTTCTATCAAGCATGAAGGTCCTGAAGTTGTTCCATACTTTATCATATATGTTGTTTGTGGATGGTTTTCTCGCCTTGAGCAGGGTTGCGATCACCTTGTCGGAGCACCCTAGGGATTGGAACCTTTTCCTTTCAGTTGCCAGATGTGAAGGTCCAGCCTGCGGGGATCTGGGTGGGTGTGACATCCTTGCGACAGGAGGAGGGGTACTATTGGAACTTTGACTGGAGGACTGGTGCTCAGATCCATTGCCGTAGGGAACCAAGGCCTTCTTGGCCAGTATGGCAGAACCGCTATCACCGTCGATGTCTCCCTCACGAGTCTTGACAGGAACCTCGGTATGAGGGGCCGTGGGGGAAAAGCGTAGGCCCGATCGCATGCCCACGGGGCTGATAGGGCATCTGTTGCCTCCGCCTGGGGGTGCGGAAATCTCGAGATAAACCTTGGAAGTCTGGTGTTGGATGCTGTCGCAAAGAGATCTAGCTCGAGGGGCCCCCACTGGATCATTATCCAGTTGAAGATTTCCGGGTGTAAGGACCACTCGTTGGTGTCTGCGAACCTGCGGGAAAGGCTGTCTGCCCTTGAGTTGAGATGGCCGGGCAGATAGACTGCCCTCAGGTCCTTCAGATTCCTTTCGGCCCAGAGGAATATGGGCTCCACCTCGTTCAGGAGGGATCTGCTGCGCGTTCCCCCTTGACGGTGCACATAAGATACCGCGGCCCTGTTGTCCATCCTGAGGAGAACTGGTTTGCCCGAAATCTCGAACTCCAGGGCTAGCAGTGCAAGATAGGCCGCTCTGAGCTCCAGGACATTGGACACCACGCCTGCTGCATTGAAGGACCATCTCCCTTGTACTGAGGTCTTGTTGGAATGTGCTCCCCAACCAGCTGCGCTGGCATCGGTAGTAATTATGATCCAGTCGACATGCCCTAGCGGGCGAGACTTCAGAAGCGACTGTCTCTTCATCCACCAATGTAGACTCCTGAGCATCCGGGTTGTCAGGTGTATGGGTTGGGATAGATATCGTTTGTTCCACATTCTTAAGAACTCCAGCTGAAAATGTCTCAAATGCCAGTGGGCCCAGGGGACCATAGGGATGCATGATGACATCCGACCTATCAGGCTCAAACAATTTGAGGCTGTCAGGTAGGATCTCAAGCTCACCTTCTTCATCTGTTGGATAATGGAAGATACCTTCTGAGGAGGGAGAGACACTGATCCTTTCATTGTATTGAACAGGGCTCCCAGATAGACCATCTCTTGGGTCGGAGAGAGAAGACTTTTCTCGTAGTTTATCTTCCAACCGAAATCCACTAGTGTTGTTAACAGGATATCCCTGTGTTCTAATAACTGGGTTGGGTTCTTCGCCAGGAGTAGAAGGTCGTCCAGATAGTGATACACCCGGAGCCCCAATTCTCTCAGAGGTGCTATGATGGCAATCAGGGTTTTTGTAAAGACTCTGGGTGACGTGCAGAGGCCAAACGGAAGGCTCCGAAATTGGAGATGTACTTGCCCCACCGCAAATCTCAGGTATTTCTGGAACGTAGGGAGTATAGGTATGTGTAAGTAGGCGTCTTGCAGGTCTATTGACAACATCCAATCCCCTGGTTGGACTACGCGAATGATCGTCTGAAGAGACTCCATCTTGAACTTTTCCAGAAAAATGTAGCGATTTAGCCTCTTTAGGTCTATCACAGGTCTCCACCCTCCGATTCTTTTGGGGACTAGAAACAGGGTGGAATAGAAACCTGAAAATCTCTCGGATGGAGGCACTGGAACTACTGCTCGTTGTTCCTGTAGGGAAAGAAGAAATCGCTTCAGAGCTTCCGCCTTTTGAGGAGATCTTGACACCCTTGTCGGAAAAAAATAGTCCTTGGGGGGTTGGTTTAGGAAGGACCAGGAATGACCGTGTTTGACTGTTGCAACTACCCAGGGATCCCTGCATTTTTGTTCCCAAATCTTTGAGAACTGTTTCAACCTGGCCCCCACAGGGATCACTTGGGCTGGCCTGGCGTCAAAAAGATTTTGATGGCTCCTGTGGGGTAGGTACCGGCCTCTGCCTCCTGGACTTGAGAAACGTAGACTGTGTGCTTTTCCAGTTGTGCCTGAAGCCTTTCCCTTGTCTTGATTGTCGGTAGTCCCTATTTTTGGAATATTGGAACCTTGGTGCAGAGGATCTGAAACGTCTAGATCGCCTGTCTTGAGGAAGTAGGCCTGACTTTCCGCCGGTGACCCGAGAGATGGCTTTGTCGAGTTTTTCCCCGAACAAGGCTTTACCGTCAAAAGGTATCTTGCACCAATTTTGCTTCGAGGCAACGTCCGCTGCCCATGGTTTTAGCCACAGTGCCCTTTTGGCCATTACTGTGTGAAGCATTGCCCTTGCGGAGCAACGAATGGAATCGATGGCGGCTTCTCCAATGAAGTCGGCTGAGAGCTTCAGCTCATCCAATGCCCTTATTATCTCTTCTTTAGGGATATCCTGTTGTATTGCCGACTCTATATTATCTGTCCAGACGCGTAGTGCGTTGGACACTGATGTCAGAGCTATTGCAGGTTTACAGGCATATCCTGCCATCTGATAGGCCTTCTTAAGGTCAAGGTCCATCCTTCTGTCCAGAGGGTCCTTGAAGGAGGTTGAATCATCTAGGGGTAAAGTGACGTTCTTGGCCAGCCTTACCACTGCGGCATCTACCACCCGCGGGCCGTCCAGCATTTTGGAATCTGCCTCGGAGAGAGGGTATAATTTTCCCAATCGATTGGTGGAAAGTCTTTTGTCTGTCCTCCCCCATTCTTCCTCGATCACCTCCCTGATTTCCTCCATAAGAGGGAAGAAGGAGATCTGGCGCTTAAGGAAGGGGAAGTATGATTTGGACTTCCTGACCTCCACGTTGGAATCCTCCCAACCGATTGCTTGTTTAACGGCCTGCACATAGGGCTGGACCATGGCAAAGGCAAAGCCAGAGGCATCTGCGTCATCTGAGGAATCCTCTGAAATGGCCATTTCGTCCTGATGCTTAGAGGAGGAGGGAGGGAACAGACGACCACTTCCACTGGTGGATGGACCAGGAATGGAGGCCTCAGCCATCAGCTCCTGAGGAGGAGATGCCGGTTGTTGTGTCGGCCTTGTAGCGACCAATTCCGTAAGGGAGTCTTTTACTGCCTTTTTAAGGAGATCTGCCACCTGTAGGCTCTCAGACTCTCTGTCTGCTGCATAGTCTCTAAGGCAGTCTCGACAAATTAGTTTGTCCGGAAGTGGGGAGCCTCCGCAGGCCTGACATCTGGTAGGTCTAGGTCTCGGGGAGCGCGAATGACGGCGCCTCTTGGCTGAAGCTTTCCTGCCGCTTCTGTAATGCCCATGTCTGGGTGACCTGTCTCTGCTGTGACAGGAATCATCATCGTCATCTCCATATCGCCTTGAGGTCTTCTTAGACGTCTTCTGGCGTACAGGACTGAAATACAAAAAGTATCGTCCTTAGTGCACTCTTTTTTTTTTTTTTTTTTAAAACTTACCTGGGCGTAGGTCCTTACCTTGGGAGTAGAGTAGGATCTTGAGCGGGCGGCGAAAGGCTCATGTTAGGCGGCTTAGCAGAGGTAACGGCTAGGAAAGAGTCAGAGGAAAAGGCGTCAACCGGTCGTGCGCTGATTCACGGAAAAGAAGGGAATTTGCCTACAAAAGTGACGATTCCCACCCCCCGTTACTGTGTGTTGTGTTTTGTGTTTTTTTTTTTTTTTTTTTTTAAATCCATTTTTTATATATATATATTTTTTTTTTTTTTGGAGGCTCCGATTTAAATAATTTAATATATTAATAAATTAATTCTCTTTTAATGAAAAGAAACATTCCATCAGAGCTATACCAATATATTCGGATGATCACATGTACAAAAACAAAATGCATTAAAACATGCCTTACCTTAACAGGGGTGGGAATAGCCTGGAACTCTAGAGTGTAATTCTCTTGTTGACCACCGGCATTTCACTTGTGCTGCTGGGGAAATAAATAGGAGGAGGGGAAGTGATGTCGTGCTAAAGCTCCTCCTCTGACACTCTGAGGGCAAAAAGAACCATTCGCCCTCAAAAAAGATGGCCGCCGAAGCTTCCGATGCTACCGCGCACGCGCCGAACGTCAAAACTGACCGTCGAAACATACGACCCGCCGGCGCATGCGCAGACGACGGCGGGAACGCTAGACTATTATAAAATGACACAGACTCGCCGCGCGCGGCCCCTAGTGAGTCTGGGGGTGACAAACACACATGGGAAAGGAAAGGGGGGCCTGCTAGGACTATGGGGACCGCGGAAACAGAGCGCAGGAGAGAGGAAGGACAGATGAGACTGGAGGGAAAAAACAAACCTCAGGGACAGAGCAAAGTTGCTACCTCTGCTGCCATAGACTGGAGCCTGAACGCCCGTACTGCAGGTAAAGCTCTTACTTAAGAGACAAACTGCTTGTCCCAAAAGATCCTACAGAAGGGACTTCCAACCTTATAAGCGCATTTAGCTGCCCAAGAGAAGGAACTGCGTCCGGGAGAGGCTTGAACCCGGACGGACGCTGCCGAATGCAGAAGGTAAGGACGCCGACCAGGATTCACTGCCATGAGGTATGAGGAAAAAAAGGAGAATGCGGGGGCTGTACTAACCTTTTCTTTTATAATATTCACTAGTCCTGAGGGAGGAGCCAAGGCGGAGCTTGTCACAGGTATGCTGCCATGGAGGCACCAGGAAAATGTCAGTGTTGCATGACCAAATAATTGTCATTCAAAGTGTGACAGCGCTGAAAATTGACCTGGGGCAGGAAGGGGGTGAAAGTGCCCGGTATTGAAGTGGTTGAAGTTGCTGCAAATTTAGGTTGCACATATTTGAACGGTTATTATTATAGTTTTCATTATTATTATTATTTATTAATAATAAATAATAATAATAATAATAATAATAAAAACTATAATAATATTGTAGTTTTTATTATTATCATTAGTATTTATTAATAACAAATAATAATAATAATAAAAACTATAATAACAGGTATAAGCTATTCAATTATAATTATTATTATAAGCATAATATTTTAATTATAATAGAAATGATCTGAATGTTTTAATTGTAGTTTTTATTATTCATTATTATTAATTAATAACAAATAATAATAATAATAAAAACTATATGTAAACATAATATTTTGACTATAATAGAAATTATCCGAATGTTTTTTGTTCTTTCGGCTTTTCGTTCTTTCAGATTTTTGAATTTTCAGATTTCTGTTCTCTTGAATTTTCAGACTTTCGAATTTCGAATTTTCGTTCTTTGGAAATTTTTAGATTTTCGCTCTTTGGAATTATTTTGAATTATCGAAATAACAAGCACCGCCAAATTTACTATAATAATATTGTAGTTTATATTATTAATTATTATTATTATTATTTATTAATAACAAATAATAATAATAATACAAACTATAATAATAGTTATAAGAATTAAATTATAATTATTATTATAAAATTATCTGAATTTTTTTATTGTAGTTTTTATTATTAATTATTATTATTATTATTTTTTTTTAGTAACAAATAATAATAATGAAAACTTTAATAATAATTATAAGCTATTCAATTATAATTATTATTATAAATGTAATATTTTAACTATAATAGAAATTATCCAAATTTTTTTTGTTCTTTCAGATATTCAAATTTTCGTTCTTACTTTTGGATTTTTGTCCTTTCAGCTTCTGAGTTTTGAATTTTCGGATTTCCGTTCTCTCGACCTTTCAGATTTTTGAATTTCGGATTTTTGCTCTTTGGAAATTTTCGGATTTTCGCTCTTTCGAATTATTATGAATTATCGAAATAACAAGTACCGCCAAATTGAAAGAGGAAATTCCAATACCTTTAATTTAATAGTTAGTTATTATTAGTTAGTTATTATTCTGAATTTTCTGATTTTCAAAAAAAAACAAACACATTTTTTGGCAGTGCG
This sequence comes from Lithobates pipiens, assembly GCF_037356315.1. Lineage (NCBI taxonomy): Eukaryota > Metazoa > Chordata > Amphibia > Anura > Ranidae > Lithobates > Lithobates pipiens. Next base: position 6,756,466 of record NW_027507881.1, read on the forward strand.
CATGTCTAAAAAAAAATGTCACCTGGGTACAGTATCGCATGACCGCATAATTGTCATTCAAAGTGTGACAGCACTGAAAATTGACCTGGGGCAGGAAGGGGGTGAAAGTGCCCGGTACTGAAGTGGTTGAAGTCACACATATAGAACGGTTATTATTATAATTTTCATTATTATTATTTATTATTAATAATTGATAATAATAATAAAAACTATAATAATATTGTAGTTTTTATTATGATTCTTAGTATTCATTAATAACAAATAATAATAATAAAAATGATAATAATAGTTATAAGCTATTAAATTATAATTATTATTATAAATGTAATATTTTAACTATAATAGAAATTATTCAAATGTTTTTTGTTCTTTCGGATATTCAAACTTTCGTTCTTACTTGGATTTTTGTCCTTTTGGCTTCTGATTTTAGAATTTTCGGATTTCCGTTTTCTCGAATTTTCAGATTTTTTAATTTCGGACTTTCACTCTTTGGAAATGATCAGATTTTCGCTCTTTCAAATTATTATGAATTATTGAAATAACAAGTACCGCCAAATTGAAAGAGGAAATTCCAATACCTTTAATTTAATAGTTAGTTATTATTAGTTAGTTATTATTCAGAATTTTCTGATTTTCGAAAAAAACAAACACTTTTTTTGGCAGTGCGCATGTCTAAAAAGTCATCTGGGTACAGTGTCGCATGACCGCATAATTGTCATTCAAAGTGTGACAGCGCTGAAAATTTGGCCTGGGGGCAGGAAGGGGGTGAAAGCGCCCGGTATTGAAGGGGTTAAAGTCGCTGCGACTTTAGGTCGCACATATTTGAACAGTTATTATTATCGTTTTTATTATTATAATTTATTATTAATAAATAATAATAATAATAAAAACTATTAGATTGTAGTTATTATTATTGTTTATTAATAACAGATACCAATAATAATAATAATAATAATAATAAAACTATAATAATAGTTATAAGCTATTCAATTATTATTATAAAGATAATATTTTAATTATAAAAGAAATTATCCAAATGTTTTTTGTTCTTTCGGATATTTAAATTTTCGTTCTTACTTTTGGATTTTTGTCCTTTCGGCTTCTGATTTTAGAATTTTCAGATTTCCGTTCTCTCGAATTTTCAGATTTTCGAATTTCGGATTTTCGTTCTTTGGAAATTTTTGGATTTCTGCTCTTTCGAATGATTCCAAATTGCCGCCAAATTGAAAGAGGAAATTCCAATACCTCTAACTTTATAGTTAGTTATTATTAATTAGTTATTACTCCGAATTTTCTGATTTTTGAGAAAACAAACACATTTTTTTGGCAGTGCGCATGTGTAAAAAAAAAATGTCATCTGGGTACAGTGTCGCATGACCGCATAATTGTCATTCAAAGTGTGACAGCGCTGAAAATTTGGTCTGGGGGCAGGAAGGGGGGTGAAAATGCCCCGGTATTGAAGTGGTTAAAGTCGCTGCGACTTTAGGTCACACATATTTGAACGGTTATTATTATAGTTTTTATTATTATAATTTATTATTAATAAATAATAGTAACAATAAAAACTATTAGATTGTAGTTATTATTATTGTTTATTAATAACAGATAATAATAATAATAATAATAATAATAATAATAAAACTATAATAATAGTTATAAGCTATTCAATTCTAATTATTATCATAAATATAATATTTTAATTATAAAAGAAATTATCCAAATGTTTTTTGTTCTTTCGGATATCTGAATTTTCGTTCTTACTTTTGGATTTTTGTCCTTTCGGCTTCTGATTTTAGAATTTTCAGATTTCCGTTCTCTCGGATTTTCAGATTTTCGAATTTCGGATTTTCGTTCTTTGTAAATTTTCGGATTTCTGCTCTTTCGAATGATTCCAAATTGCTACCAAATTGAAAGAGGAAATTCCAATACCTCTAACTTAATAGTTAGTTATTATTAATTAGTTATTACTCCGAATTTTCAGATTTTTGAGAAAACAAACACATTTTTTTGGCAGTGCGCATGTCTAAAAAAAAATGTCATCTGGGTACAGTGTCGCATGACCGCATAATTGCCATTCAAAGTGTGACGGCGCTGAAAATTTACCTGGGGCAGGAAGGGGGTGAAAGTGCCCGGTTCTGAAGTGATTGAAGTCGCACATATTTGAACGGTTATTATTATAATTTTTATTATTTTTATTTATTATTAATAAATGATAATAATAATAATAATAATAATAAAAACTATAATAATATTGAAGTTTTTATTATTATTATTAGTATTCATTAATAACAAATAATAATACTAAAAACTATAATAATAGTTATAAGCTATTAAATTATAATTATTATTATAAATATAATATTTTAATTATAAAAGAAATTATCCAAATGTTTTTTGTTCTTTTGGATATTTGAATTTTCGTTCTTACTTTTGGATTTTTGTCCTTTCGGCTTCTGATTTTAGAATTTTCAGATTTCCGTTCTCTCGAATTTTCAGATTTTCGAATTTCGGATTTTCGCTCTTTGGAAATTTTCGGATTTCTGCTCTTTCGAATGATTCCAAATTGCCGCCAAATTGAAAGAGGAAATTCCAATACCTCTAACTTAATAGTTAGTTATTATTAATTAGTTATTACTCCGAATTTTCTGATTTTTGAGAAAACAAACACATTTTTTTGGCAGTGTGCATGTCTAAAAAAAAAAATGTCATCTGAGCACAGTGTCGCATGACCGCATAATTGTCATTCAAAGTGTGACAGCGCTGAAAATTTGGTCTGGGGGCAGGAAGGGGGGTGAAAATGCCCCGGTATTGAAGGGGTTGAAGTCGCTGCGACTTTAGGACATATTTCGCACATATCTGAACGATTGTCATTTGAAAAACATGGAGGGGGTGAAACTTGACATGCAACTTGTGTGTCCAAAAATCGCATGATAAGTCGCACAAGTGTGAATGGAGCCTTAAAGCTGGTATTTGATTTAACTCCTTGTCTGCCATGCTGTTTATAAAGGTACCTTGGTAGGTAAGTGGGTAGGGATCGTTGCCCTATACATGTAATAATGGCTCCTTGCTGTTATGGGGAACTCAGTGTAGTCCTCTAGTTTCTTCCTAAAGAAGCCTCGGCATAGTAAGTCCTGATTTCATGTACAAGCGGGTAATAGATGCGTTTTACAAGCAGTACTTAATGTAATATTTTAGTGCAATCTCCCGCCATAAATACATAGGCGCGGTCCTAAACGCCGTGAAAATGTTATAACTTGGAGGCAGTGTAATGCAGTCCATCATTGGGATGAATGTATACGGCGGGGCTCGTGCGTTATTATACCAATCCATTCCAATTCTAAGTGTATGGCGTGTTCTGCACACAAGTGATGGATGGCGAATCCTCACCCAACCATGAGGACTGGCGGAGATTCCACCTTGTAGATCGCTTCTCCGACCAGCGGTGCGTGAACTGACATGGGAAGCAATAACAGCCCTCCACGGCGAGCGGAGGCTTGGCCACCGGAGACACAGCCGGTGGGGGGGGGGGGGGGGGGGGGGCACTCCTTGTAAAAAATGGATAGGCCATACATACTGTATCTCACAAAAGTAAGTACACCCCTCACACTTCTGAAAATCTTTTCTTCTATCTTTTCATGTGACAACACTGAAGAAATGACACTTGTCTACAATGTAAGGTAGTGAGTGTACAGCTTGTATAACAGTGTAAATTTCCTGTCCCCTCAAAATAACTCAACACACAGCCATTAATGTCTAAACCGCTGGCAACAAAAGTGAGTACACCCCCTAAGTGAAAATGTCCAAATTGGTCCCCAAAGTGTCAATATTTTGTGTGGCCGCCATTATTTTCCAGCACTGCCTTAACCCTCCTGGGCATGGAGGTCACCAGAGCTTCACAGGTTGCCACTGGAGTCCTCTTCTCCTCCTCCATGATGACATCACAGAGCTGGTGGATGTTGGAGACCTTGCGCTCCTCCACCTTCCGTTGCCCCACAGATGCTCAACAGGGTTTAGGTCTGGAGACATGCTTGGCCAGTCCATCACCTTCACCCTCAGCTTCTTTAGGAAGGCAGTGGTCGTCTTGGAGGTGTGTTTGGGGTGGTTATCATGTTGGAATACTGCCCTGCGGCCCAGTCTCTGAAGAGGATCATGCTCTGCTTCAGTATGTCACAGTACATGTTGGCATTCATGGTCCCCTCAATGATCTGTAGCTCCCCAGTGCCGGCAGCACTCATGCAGCCCCAGACCATGACACTCCCACCACCATGCTTGACTGTAGGTAAGACACACTTGTCTTTGTCCTCCTCACCTGGTTGCCCCCACACACGCTTGTCACCATCTGAACCAAATAAGTTTATCTTGGTCTCATCAGAGCACAGGACATGGTTCCAGTAATCCATGTCCTTAGTCTGCTTTTCTTAAGCAAACTGTTTGCAGGCTTTCTTGTGCATCAACTTTAGAAGAGGCTTCCTTCTGGGATGACAGCCATGCAGACCAATTTGATGCAGTGTGCGGCATAGGGTCTGAGCACTGACAGGCTGACCCCCCACCCCTTCAACCTCTGCAGCAATGCTGGCAGCACTCATATGTCTATTTCCCAAAGTCAACCTCTGGATATGGCGCTGAGCACGTGCCCTCAACTTCTTTGGTGGACCATGGCGAGGCCTTTTCTGAGTGGAACCTGTCCTGTTATACCGCTGTATAGTCTTGGCCACCGTGCTGCAGCTCAGTTTCAGGGTCTTGGCAATCTTCATATAGCCTAGGCCAGTGATGGCGAACCTTGGTCCTCCAGATGTTTTGGAACTACATTTCCCATGATGCTCCACTACACTGCAGTGTGCATGAGCATCATGGGAAATGTAGTTCCAAAACATCTGGGGTGCCAAGGTTCGCCATCACTGGCCTAGGCCATCTTTATGTAGAGAAACAATTCTTTTTTTCAGATCCTCAGAGAGTTCTTTGCCATGAGGTGCCATGTTGAACTTCCAGTGACCAGTATGAGAGAGTGAGAGCGATAACACCAAATTTAACACACTTGCTCCCCATTCACACCTGAGAACTTGGAACACTAACGAGTCACATGACACCGGGGAGGGAAAATTGCTAATTGGGCCCAATATGGACATTTTCACGTAGGGGTGTACTAACTTTTGTGAGATACAGTAACTCTGGCAATCTTCTCCAGTCCTCCAGATAACCATTTTCATACCACAGAGTTCAGGTCCCGCTTACAAATATTAGCCACTTGTAAGCCTTTTCTGACACTTTTTATTTACATGTAACAATCACTATTTTTTTTTTTTTTTTTTTAGCAGAGACCCTAGAGCAGTGATGGCGAGCCTTTTTGAGTCTGAGTGCCCAAACTGAAATAAATAAGTTGGTTTTGTGTTGTAAAGTGCCAACACGGCAATTCGCAAGAGAGTGGTGCTGAGCAAAAGAGAAGGGGTGTGTGAGAGAGATGTGGGTGTGTGTAAGAGAGAGAGGGGGTTGTGAGATAGGGGTTTGCGAGAGAGAGAGAGAAAGGGGGCTGTGAGAGAGAGAGAGGACACATAGAAAGAGAAAGGTGACAGAGAGTGAGGGGGGGACAGATAGATAGAGATGGGGGACACACACAGAGAGGGGGGACACACGGGGGGGGCAGAGAGAGAGGGGGGACACACGGGGGGGCAGAGAGAGAGGGGGGACAGAGAAATGGGGGCACAGAGAGGGGGAGGGGGGACAGAGAGGGAGAGGGGGGACAGAGAGGAAGAGGGGTGTGAGAGATATGGGACAGAGATAAAGGGGAGGGCACAGTGAAAGAGAAAGAGAGGACAGAGAGAGACAAGGGTGACAGAGAGTGAGAGGGGGACAGATAGATAGAGATAGGGGACACACACAGAGAGGGAGGACACACGGGGGGCAGAGATAGAGTGGGGACACAGAGGGGGAGGAGTGTGAGAGATGCTGAGAGAGGGGGCAGAGAGAGAGAGATGGGACAGAGAGAGAGATATGGGACAGAGATAAAGGGGAGGGCACAGAGAAAGAGAGAGAGGGGACAGAGAGAAAGAGAGGGGACAGAGAGAGAGGGGGGGACAGAGAGAGAGAGGGGGGGCACAGAGAGAGAGGGGGACAGAGAGAGAGAGATGGGACAGAGAGAGAGATGTGGGACAGAGATAAAGGGGAGGGCACAGAGAAAGAGAGAGAGGGGACAGAGAGAAAGAGAGGGGACAGAGAGAGAGGGGGGGACACAGAGAGAGAGGGGGGGCACAGAGAGAGAGGGGGACAGAGAGAGAGAGATGGGACAGAGAGAGAGATGTGGGACAGAGATAAAGGGGAGGGCACAGAGAAAGAGAGAGAGGGGACAGAGAGAGAGGGGGGGACACAGAGAGAGAGGGGGGACACAGAGAGAGAGGGGGACAGAGAGAGAGAGAGGGGGGAGAGAGAGAGAGAGGACACAGAGAGAGGGGGAGCAGAAAGAGGGGGACACGGGGGCTTAAAAAGAGGAGAGCTGAGAGAAAGGGAGACCTCTAGCTCTGTCCTTATCTGCAATCCCTGCTCTGCCTCCCTGCCCCAGTCTTTGTCTGCAGGTATTCAGTGTATAATTGTGCCCGGTACCTGTCTCCATCCCTGTTCCATCCAGCGGCTCCCTCACAGCCTGCGCCTCTCGCCTGTCCTTGTCTTCTGGGCCCACGGTCAGTCTGTTCTCCGTGCCTCACTGTTGAAGGAGGTTTGAGTAGTCCAAGCTCCGGAAGGCACCAGGGATGCTGCGCCGCTCTTCAGCCATACAATGAAGCAGTAGAGCTCTTCTCTCCCTCCCATGCGTGCTGTCAGGCCTGTAGCCTACCACGCAGAGAATGTGGGCCGCCCACTCACTCGTGCAGACAGTTTCCCGCACCTTGCCGCTGCTTGCTTATCTCCCTCGCGTGCTCTCAGGTCTGCAGCCTTCCACGCGGAGGCTGCGGAGCCACCCACTCACTCGTGCAGTTAATTTCCTGTACCTCGCTGCTGTTTGCTGCCATGTTCTCCCCACCGTGAACCAGGACCCTCTCGTGTGCCCACAGAGATGGCTCTGCGTGCCAGCTGTGGCACTCGTGCCATAGGTTCGCCATCACTGCCCTAGAGAATAAATTGGTGGACGTTGCAATTTTTTATGTCACAGGGTATTTGTGGAACAATTTTTCAAACACAGTTTTTTTGGGGGAAAAAATACACTTTTTTCAATTTTAATCTCTTTGCGCCGACCGCACACTGTACATACTGTATTGTCAAAAGTTTTGGGACACCTGTCTTTACACACATACATGGAACTTTAATGGCATCCCAGTCTTAGATCGTAGGGTCAGGGCTGGGCTAGCCTACCAGGATAGCAGGAAATTTCCCGGTGGGCCGCCTGTGCTGGGGTCGCTTTACAAGACCGATTCTGAACAGGTGCACTGGTGAGGCTGAGCTGATGGGAACTGATCAGGCTGCATTGATGGACACTGGTTAGTCTGCACTGAAGGCACTGATCAGGCTGCACTGATTGCCACTGGTGACGCTGCATTGATGGGCACTGATCAGGCTAAGCTGATGGGCACTGATGAGGCTGCATTGATGGGCACTGGTATAGCTGCATTGATGGGCACTGATGAGGCTGCATGGATGGGCACTGGTATAGCTGCATTGATGGACACTGATGAGGCTAAGCGGATGGGCACTGGTGAGGCTACATTGATGGGCACTGGTGAGGCTGAACTGATGGGCACTGATGAGTATAATACACTCTTAAAATGTGCTTTAACCAGTTCCCGACCGGCGCACACCGATGTACGTCAGCAGAATGGCATGGGCAGGCATATTGGCGTACAGGTACGTCCAGTTTTAAATGCCGCCCTGCCATCGCGTGCGCGCCATCGGCGGCGCACTAGCGTGCCGGTCGGGACCCCCGTAAGTCCAGTCGCAGGTCCTGCGGACTCGATTGCTGCGGGGATACCCGCGATCGTCTCACGGGGCGGCTGAACGAGGAGATGCCGTTGTAAAAAGCATCTCCCTGTTCTGCCTAGCAACAACTGACGCTGATCTCTGCTCCATGTGATTGGAGCAGAGATCAGTGTTCACTAAAACAAAGCCCAGCCCCCCGTAGTTAGTAACACGCCCCTAGGAACACTTAACCCGTACACTGCCACCCCCTGGCTAACCCCTTCACTGCCAGTGTCATTTACACAGGAACCACTGCATTTATATAGCACTGATTGCTGTATAAATGACAATGGTGTCAAAAATGTCCGATGTGTCCGTCATAATGTCGCAGTCACAATAAAAATCGCTGATCCCCGCCATTACTAGTAAAAAAAAAATATTAATAAAAATGCCATAAAACTATCCCCTATTTTGTAAACGCTATAACTTTTGCGCAAACCAATCAATAATCGCTTATTGCGATTTTTTTACCAAAAATATGTAGAAGAATACGTATCGGCCTAAACTGAGGGAAAAAAACATTTTTATATATATTTTTGGGCGATATTTATTATAACAAAAAGTAAAAAATAATGCGTTTTTTTCAAAACTGTCGCTCTATTTTTGTTTATAGAGCAAAAAATAAAAACCGCAGAAGTGATCAAATACCACCAAAAGAAAGCTCTATTTGTGGGGAAAAAAAGGACGTCAATTTTGTTTGGGAGCCAGGTCGCACGACCGCGCAATTGTCAGTTAAATCGACGCAGTGCCGAATCTCAAAAAGGGGCCTAGTCCTTTGGCTGCAAATTGGTCCGGTCTGAAAGTGGTTAAAATGTATGGTTTTCCCTTTTATGAACAAGAAAATACTGACATTATGCTGTTGTGCTGGTATAATAATGCTATGAGGCTGGTATGAAATTATTTCAAGGGGTGGTTTTTATTCCCAGTCCAGCCTGCGTTCCTCCACCCCAAACTTGCCTATCCATGTCTTTATGGACCTTGCTTTGTGCACTGGTGCGCAGTCATGTTGGAACAGGAAGGGGCCATCTCCAAACTGTTCCCATAAAGTTGGGAACATGAAATCGTCCAAAATGTCTTGGCATGCTGACGCATTAAGTGTTCCCTTCACTGGAACTAAGGGGTCAAGCCCAACCCCTGAAAATCAACCCCACACCATAATCCTCCCCTCCACCAAATGATTTGGACCAGTGCACAAAACAAGGTCCATAAAGACATGGATGAGGGAGTTTGGGGTGGAGGACCTTGTCTGGCCTGCACAGAGTCCTGACCTCAACCCGATACAACACCTTTGAGATTAATTAGATCGGAGCTTGCAAGCCAGGCCTTCTCGTCCATAACAAAGATATCCCTCTTCAAAATTAGGACGTATATCGGCGTGCGGCGGTCCAGGAGCGGTTAAAAAAAAAAAAGCGAAATGCGCACTATTGTTTCTGGGCTATACTACGGTACAAACAACAATTCCGAAAAACAAAGCGCATTTTTCAGATCTACACATGTCTAGGGTTGAGGGCAGGCTTTCAGCTCGGTCGAATGTACTCTACAGGACGCTGCCTGGCAGAACCCATCCATCCCTGGCACTAAAGACACAGGGCTTGTCTCTCTTCTGCCCCCCTTCTAGTCCTGGGCCTGCCTGCGATACCAGCTGCAAGAATCTGAAATCTGCTGTATGCCCCCCAATTGCCCATTTGAACGAAGCCTTATTGACAGTGAAACTATCACAGCGTGGAAAAACATATCCTAGTAATGAAGGGGTATCACCGGCTGGTATTGAAGTGGTTAAACAAACAGGAGCCCTTCACATTTTTCTTATCGCAAAATACTTTTTCCCTACAATGGATGGAAGGAGCAACAAATAAATATGTCTATTTCTCCTTTATTACCCTCTCGATCTAGCGGAAAATGATTCCCCTTCTGCAAGTTCAATCCACTTTATTCTGCCCAGGCTTTGTATACCCCTCACTGCTCCGGTCTACTTAGCCTATTCCATTGCTTTCTCACAGATTTGGCTTCAGGCTGAATAGGCTCGGAGAAAGAAAGTCCACCAAATGTGCTTTATTCATGTATTATGGAAGCGTTCCATTGTGGTCTTGTGCTGACGTTCCTCCTATTCATACCCATTAAGCCCATCTTATCTGTTATCTCTTCCAGTATGTGGCCCTCAATACTCAACGGAATCGTCGATGACCAGTTTTCGAAATCCATGCTGTAATACTTCCGAACCTTCCGCGACTTTGTTGGGTCAGAAGACTGACCATCCTACGTCCCTAAATGTATAAATTTGAAAGTGCTGAGCTACTTGTTGTTCCTGTAGAAAGCTGTACTTCAGCTGATGCGTGGCACGTGGCCAAATGCCACAGGTTTGGTCATGTGATCTCCACATAAGTGGAGATCACATGACCTATTTTTGCAATTTTGCATATGCAGAATTCCCATGGTGGGGCCATCAAAGTGGAACTAAGGCCTCCTATCTGCCAAAAAAAGTGTCATCTTAGCCTTTATTTAGACCTGCAGTTGTCATTTTATAGGAGCCTACACCTGCTATGAACTTGCCACCTAGGCCCCCATAGCTACTAAATCCTCACGATCTTGGAACCTACATCTGCTGAGGACTCACTATCTAGAACCAAACAGCTGCTAAGACCCCACTTGTCTAGGTCTCCACAACTGCTAAGGACTCACCACTAAGGTCCACACGGCTGCTAAGACTTCATTATCTAGGGCTCCATAGCTGCTAAGAACTTACCATCTAGGGCCTAGGCGATGGCAAGAGCTCACTACCAAGGATCCCACGGTTGCCAAGAACTCACTACCTAGGGCCCCGAAACTCCTAAGAGCTCACAATCTAGGGCACAACAGCTGCTAAGCCCTCGCTATCTAGGACCAAACAACCGCTAAGGACTCACTATCTAGGACCCAACAGCTGCTAAGGACTCACTATCTAGGGCCCAACGGCTGCTAAAGACTCACTATCTAGGGCCCAACAGCTGCTAAAGGCTCACTATCTATGGTTGAACAGCTGCTAAGAACTCACTACCTAGGACCCCACAGCTGCCAAGGACTCACTATCTAGGGCCCAACAGCTGCTAAGAACTCACTACCTAGGACCCCACAGATGCCAAGGACTCACTATCTAGGGCCCAACAGTCGCTAAGGACTCACTATCTAGGGCCCAACAGCTACTAAGGACTCACCATCTAGGGCCCAACAGCTGCTAAGGACTCACTATCTAGGGCCCAACCGCTGCTAAAGACTCACTATCTAGGGCCCCATAGCTGCTAAGAACTCACCACCTAGGTACTAGGCGATGGCAAGAACTACCAAGGATCTCACATTTGCTGATAACTCACTACCTAGGGCCCTGAAACTCTTAAGAGCTCACAATCTAGGGCCCAACAGCTGATAAGAACTCACTATCTAGGACCAAACAACTGCTAAGGACTCATTATTTAGGACCCAACAGCTGCCAAGGACTCCCTATCTAGGGCTCAACAGCTAATAAGAACTCACTACCTTGGCCCCCACAGCCTCCATGGACTCACTGTCTAGGGCCCAACAGATGCTAAGGAATCACTATCTAGGGCCAAACAGATGCCAAAGACTCACTTATCTAGCGGCCAACAACTGCTAAGGACTCACTATTGAGGGCCCGACAGCTGCTAAAGACTCCCTATCTAGGGCTCAACAACTGCTAATAACTCACTACCTAGGACCCCACAGCTGCCAAGGACTCACTATCTAGGGCCCAACAGGTGCTAAGGACTCACTATCTAGGGCCCAGCAGATGCTAAGGACTCATTATCTAGGGCCTGACAGCTGCTAAGGACTCACAATCTAGGGCCCAACAGATGCTAAGGACTCGCTATCTAGGGCCCAACAGATGCTAAGGACTCACTATCTAGGGCCCAGCAGATGCTAAGGACTCACTATCTAGGGCTCAACAGCTGCTAAGGACTCACTACCTAGGACCCCACAGCTGGCAACGACTCACTATCTAGGGCCCAACAGATGCTAAGCACTCACTATCTATGGTCCGACAACTGCTAAGGACTCACTATCTAGGGCCCGACAGCTGCTAAGGACTCACTATATAGGGCCCAACAGCTGCTAAGGACTCACTATATAGGGCTCAACAGCTGCTAGGTACTTACTACCTAGGGCCCCATAGCTGTTAGGAACTCACTACCCAGGACTCCATAGCTGATAGGAACTTACTACCGAGGACCCCAGAGATGCCAAGAACTTACTACCTGAAGCCATCTTATCCTCTATTTAGATCTGCAGTTGCACTGTCAGACCCCACAAATGCTAAGAACTCGCTATCTCAGGCCTCACAACTGCCATTGTGTTGCACATCAACCATGACAACAGCATATGTGATCACCTATCACACAGTTGCTATTTTCTTGCATGTGGTCAGCTATGATACCAGCCATTTGAGGGCTTGAAAGTTCACTTGAGAGCTGACATACTGTCACCCGTGAGGGCTATCACCAAAGAAACGCAAGAACGTAGATGAAAAACACTGCAGCAAACCATATGGGTTTGTTTAATTAATGATTAGGGGTGAGCTTGGCTTTCACTCTGTGTTTGGTCTGAATAAATGTTTGGCTGAACCCAAAAAGGCTGGTGATCCCCTGAACCACAGCCGCACACACACAAAGTGGCACCAATATGTCCAGGCTGCAGCTAATTGGCCTAGTGTTGACACCTAGCTTCTGGGTTCGTACAAACCCAAGTTCAATGCTATTAGGGATTTAATAAGATTTATTAAACTTCAGCTTTCTTTTGTGAAAACAGGTCCAGGTTCACGTTTACAACGCCTTTCCAACCAATACCTATGAATTTTGATTTCTCTAATATATTAAAAAGCAGTCTTCGGAAAATAGGCCTCAAGCCTTTAGAAGGAGCTGATGCGTTGAGCTCGTAGCCTGCCATTGCTCGATCTGTACAGCTCTCCAAGATGCCTCCCTGCTTCCTGTGACGTCACTTCCCTTGCGCGTCACGCTGGTTCCGGACGACTTCCTGGTGGCCATAGGTAGGGTTGCCACCGTTACTTCAAGCCAAACCCGAACACTTTAGTGGCCTGGGACACCTTTGGGTGCCCCAAGGAGAGTACGCCGCGATGTCACAGCGAGCGGTCGGTGTGGCTCTTGCCGACATCATCAATCTGCCCCCCCCCCAGTGATGCCAAACCTGCCTCCAGCTAGCTGCCATAACCCCGGTATCCTCTTCTTCAGTGAGCGATCCAGTTTAAGATAAAAGTGGTCTCTGCGGTGGATTCGCCGCAAGATCACTTTTATCGGAGGGGGGAGAGGGGCACCCACCCCTCCCGCCGCGGTCCGGTGCCCTCTGACACTTACTGGAGACCTTGGCAGCGGCGGCGGCAATCGCGTCCTTTTCGTGGCCTGACATGGAGACAAGTGAGGGGAAGATGGCCCCCACTCGTCTCCATATCATTGCAGGGTGGAAGCGACGTCAAAAAACTTCACTTCCGCCCATAGCGCTTGAAGGGCCATGTAGAATTTTTTAAACATTGCCTATGGAGATTTTTAAGGGTAAAAGTTTGTCGCCGTTCCACGAGCGGGTGCAATTTTGAAGCGTGACATGTTGGGTATCAATTTAATCGGCATAACATTATCTTTCACAATATAAAAAATGTTTAAAAAGTGGGCTAACTTTAAAGTTGTCTTATTTTTTCATTCAAAAAAGCGTATTTTTTACAAAACAGTGCGCTTGTAAGACCGCTGCGCAAATGCGGTGTGACAAAAAGTATTGCAACAATCGCTATTTTGTTCTCTAGGGTGTTAGGAATTTTTTTTTATAATGTTTGGGGGTTTTAAGTAATTTTCTAGCAAAAAAAAAATGTTATTAACTTGTAAATAACAAATCTCAGAAAGAGGCTCGGTCCTTAAGTGGTTAATTCAGAAATATCCAAATTAACAAAAAAAAAATTTACTGAATTTTTCTGAATATATTCGTAAATTCAAAAATTCGGAAATCCGAAAAACAGAAAATTAGAAAATCGGAAATAGCAACTAACTAATAATAATGTAACTATTACTAACTATTAAATTATAGGTATTGGAATTTCCTTTCAAATTTTGCCGTTGGTGAACGTAACTAATACGCATTTATCCGAAGTTATGAATTATCCAAAATAACGAATTCTAAACAAATGGAACATAACAAACTAATAATAATAAATAACAAAAATAGTAATAATAAAACCTTTTTTTTATTATTACTATTATTATTATAATTTATTAATTTTTACTTTTATTTAGATGCGGCATTCATTATTTTGGATAATTCACATTCGTTGCGTTCACTAACAGCGAAATTTGAAAGGAAATCCCAATACCTATAATTTAATACTTAGTAATGCCCCATACACATGGTCGGAAATTCCAACCACAAAATCCGTCTGATTTTTTCCTATGGATTTTGGCCGAAATTTCTCTTGCATACACACGGTCACACAAAGTTGTCGGAAAATCCGATTGTTCGGAACGAGGTGACGTTATACATGTACAATGGGACTACGTAGAGGCCAGTAGCCAATAGCTTTTGTCTCCAAATTTTTTCTGAGCATGCGTGGCACTTTGTGCGTCAGAATTCACTACACACGATCGGAAAAGTCTGATCGGATTTTGCTGTCGGAAAATTTTAGATCCAACTCTCAAACATTTTCCATCGGGAATTCCGATAGAAAAAGTCCGATAGAGCCCCTCGCACGATCGGATTTCCAGACAACATAATCCGATCAGACTTTTTCCATCTGAATTTCCGACCGTGTGTATGGGGCATAACTATTACGAACGAACTTCGGCATTGAATGTAACGAATTTATCCGAAGTTATGAATTATCTGAAATAACGAATGCTGTATCTAAGCGAATGGATCATAACGAACTAAGAATAATAAATAACAATAATAATAAAACCTTTTTATTATTATTATTATTATTATTATAATTTATGAATTAGTTCCGTTCCATTAGTTTAGATGCGGCATTTGTTATTTCGGATAAATTCGTATTCGTTAAAGCGGGAGTTCCGGCGTTTTTTTTTTTTAAAAGCCAGCAGCTACAAATACTGCAGCTGCTGACTTTTAAAATAAGGACACTTACCCGCCCAGCGCGCCCGCGATGTCGGCACCCGAAGCCGATCTCTCGATCGTCTCTCGGATGCTGCCGCCGCCATCTTGGGTATGGGAATCAGGAAGTGGAGCCTTGCGGCTTCATTTCCCGGTTCCCTACTGCGCATGCGCGAGTCACGCTGCGCAATAAGGATGGTCCCCGCTGTCTCTGGGATCCGTGTGTTTCCCAGCAGACAGCGGGGGACCTGCGGAAAGGGGCGTAGATTCTGCGGAAAGGGGCGTATATTCTGCAGATATCTATGCCGGAAGTGGGTGCAGATACCTGTACTGTACAGGTACCTGCACCCCCCTCCCCTCTGAAAGGTGCCAATTGTGGCGCCGAAGGGGGGGAGGGTTCCAATGAGCGGAAGCTCCAATTTAGGGTGGAGCTCCGCTTTAAGTTCACTAACAACCAAGTTTGAAAGGAAATTCCAATGCCTATAATTTATTAGTTAGTTCGTTTTCGAAATCTTCGGATTTTCTTTCTTATTTTCGGGTTCTTGAATTTTAGAGATAACCAATTTACAAATTTACAAAATTATGAACTTTTGAATTGACGAATTTAGGAATTTACAAATTTACAAATTCTCAAATTTATGAATTTACGAATTGCGATCACAACGAATGACCCAAAAAACTAAAAAACAAAAAGAAAACGAACGAAGCGAAAATGAATAAATGAATTTTTGGGCAGTGCACACGTCTATCAGCAAGTGGTTAATAGACCTCAGATTTATTATCTTTCATTTTTTCTTGTTGCTTCTCATTCTAAACATTTCCTCTCCTTTTTCCCAAGTTTCTATTGGTTACTAAAGCCTCCATCTAATTAAATGATTCTTACTCACTTGTGTTGCTACCATGAAAGCGTATCGTGTTTTCGCTGTACACACAAATGCGGACCCTCATAACTATGCATCACCCAT
The DNA here is from genome assembly GCF_037356315.1 of Lithobates pipiens. NCBI lineage: Eukaryota > Metazoa > Chordata > Amphibia > Anura > Ranidae > Lithobates > Lithobates pipiens. Next base: position 6,772,464 of record NW_027507881.1, read on the forward strand.
CTTGTCTTGATTTGTGACCCTTGTTATACTCGCTGTACTTTTCACTTGCTCTTCACATTCATGACCTTTATCTCCTTTCATATTTTCCTTGTATCTCTTGAACAATCACAAAATGCAACTTTGTTAAAAAGAATTTATTGATCTTGTATTGTTGTGTAGGAAACCCAATAACAAAATGAGTGAAATGCTACAGCAGATTCAGGTATTCGACGCATTTCGGCACTGCTTCCTAATGAGCAGGTGATTTATTAAACAAAAAAATTGTTTCAGCCAAGTGAGGCAATTTTAACCTTAAGACCAAATTGGATTTCCCAGTATCAATTTGTAAGTCTGTTGTTTTTAAACAGAACAAGCTATCCTGCCAATGTAGCAGTTACAGGATTGAGGCAAACCCTTTGAGACTGACGGGGGTGCTTACAATGATCAGCTTTTATTTATTTATGTAAACCCTTTAACCCAAAAGTGAAAAAAAAAAAAATTGTAACTGCTTATTAAAAATTACCTGGAGTTTTCCTTCAATTTGGTAATGTTTCTAAACCTGCTACTGCAAGGCTCAAAATTTCAAGTTCTGTGCTGCTAGCCTGTCAGGGCTGGGCTCAGCCCTTCCTTCTCTGAGTTGGCCCCTCAGCTGTCGGCTAATTGCCAGCTCCCATCTCTCTCCACAGTGACTCACCTGTTGATGATATCCTGCTCGTCAGTCCTGCCTACTTAAGCCATCCAGCCCAGAGGATCTCTGCCTTTGCCTTGGTCAACATCGCAGAGACTATCTCCTGCATTCCTGTTAAAGACTTGCTTGGCTGACATCCCTTCTTGCTCCAGATCCTGCTTGCTGTTCTACTACGCTTATCTCTGGCTCCCTGACGTTTTGGTTTGTTAGACTATCCGTTCTGGTTCCTGAACTCTGACTAAGTTTTGACTACATTTACTCTGTTTACCTTTTTATTATTTTTATTATTAAACAAGTGAGATTTAACTGTACTTCTGTCCTAGTCTGATTTGTGGTTTCTGACAGTACTGTTCAATTGTTTTCTTACATTGAGTTAGTAATTGCCCCCACTGTCACATTCCCTCTGGTCTGCACTCTTTCTGCCATGAACCAACAGTTACTACAAGTGACTCTTAATAATCTCCCATGAACCATCAGTTATAATACAGGAGACTGAGTAATCTCCAGTAAACTGAATCTAACTGCAAGTGACCTTGACAATACCCCTATGAACCAGCATCTACTACAAGTGACCCTGAGTAACCTCCCATGAACCTTCCATTAACACCAGTGACCCTGAGTAAACTTCAATGAACCATCAATTAATACAGATGACTGAATGGTCTCCAATAAATCACAAATGATTGCAAGTGACGCAGAGAATACTCCAAATACACCGACATTTACTACAGGGGTAACCATTATTTAATTTAGGTGACTCTGAGTAATCTTCAATAAACCAACATTTACTGTAAGTGACCCATAAACTAGCAGAGTCCCAGCTTTATTAGTTACTACAAGTGACCCTAAGGCCGCGTACACACGCGGGGACTGTTCGCCCAACTTTGTCCGTCAAACAGTTTCGGCAAACAGTCCGCTCAAAATTAGCATGGACGGACATGGCCACACACGACGAACGAACAGTTTGCTGAAACCGTGCGCGATGACGTGAACGGCACGTACGACGGGACGAAAAATACGACGTCCTATACACTGCATTATAACTTTCGGCGTGTAAATCCTTTCTGAGCATGCGCGGAACTTAGTTTGACGAACAAGCCTACACACGAGGGGACTGTTCGCTGAAACAAAGTTTCAGCGGACAGTTTTTCGGAAATTCCGAAAAACCTTGTTCAGCGGACTGTTCGCTGAAACTGTCCGCTGAAAGCCCACACACGAGCGGACTGTCCGCCGAAACACTGTTCAGCGGACAAAGTTGGGCGAACAGTCCCCGCGTGTGTACGCGGCCTAAGTAATTCCCCATAAACTTATAGTTACTACACAAGACCCTGCATCATCTCCCATGAACCATAAGTTAATAATAGGTAACTAACATCCTATAAAACACAAGTTACTACAAGTGACCCCCCGATAATACCCTCATGAACCCAGATTTACTACAGGTTAGCTTGAGTAATCCCCTAGGAGTCATAAGTTATTACAAAGACCCTGATAAGCTATACCCTACATCCAGATAGTGAACTCTGCCATTAATACCCCCCATTATTATACCGTACGCCTGTTAAACTGGATGGATGGGTATAGCTGGATGTATAGATGGATGTATAGATGGATGGAGGAATAGATGGATGTATAGATGGATGTATAGATGGATGTATAGATGGATGGATGCATAGATGGATGTATGGATGTATAGATGGATGGATGCATAGATGGATGTATGGATGTATAGATGGATGGATGGATGTATAGAGGGATGGATGTATAGATGTATGTATAGATGGATGGATGCATAGATGGATGGATGGATGGATGTATAGATGTATAGATGGATGTATAGATGTGTAGATGGATGGATGGATGGATGGATGTATAGATGGATGTATAAATGGATGGATGGATGTATAGATGGATGGATGGAGGGATGGATGGATAGATGGATGTATAGATGGATGGATGTATAGATGGATGGATGTATAGATGGATGCATAGATGGATGGATGTATAGATGGATGCATAGATGGATGGATGTACAGATGGATGTATAGATGGATGGATGTATAGATGGATGTATAGATAGATGGATGAATGTATAGATGGATGTATAGATGGAGGTATAGATGGATGTATGTATGTACAGTATAGATGGATGTATAAATGGATGTATAGATGGATGTATAGATGGATGTATAAATTGATGTATAGATGGATGTATGGATGGATGGATGGATGTATAGATGGATGGATAAATGGATGGATGTATAGATGGATGTATAGATGAATGGATAAATGGATGGATGTATAGATGGATGGATGTATAGATTGATGTATAGATGGATGGATGTATAGACAGATGGATGTATAGATATATATATATAGATGGATGGATATATAGATGGATGGATGTATAGATGGATGGATGTATAGATGGATGTATAGATGGATTTATGGATGGATGGATGTATAGATGGATGTATAGATAGATGGATGAATGTATAGATGGATGTATAGATGGAGGTATAGATGGATGGATGTATAGATGGATGTATAGATGGATGGATGTATAGATGGATGTATAGATGGATGGATGTATGTATAGATGGATGTATAGATGGATGGATGGATGTATGTATAGATGGATGTATAGATGGATGGATGTATGTATAGATGGATGGATGTATAGATGGATGTATAGATGGATGGATGTATAGATGGATGGATGTATAGATGGATGGATGTATAGATGGATGTATAGATGGATGGATGTATAGATGGATGTATAGATGGATGGATGTATAGATGGATGTATCGATGGATGTATAGATGGATGGATGTATAGATGGATGTATCGATGGATGTATAGATGGATGGATGTAAAGATGGATGTATAGATGGATGTATAGATGGATGTATGTACAGATGGATATATAGATGGATGGATATATAGATGGGTGGATGGATCGCCCCTTACCCTGATCAATTGTTTTTTTACACAATCGGATAGTAAGTGTCCCCACTGTCACTGCCCCTCTGGTCTGCATTCCATCATTTATACCCCTATTATTATACAGTATGCCAGTTAAACTGGGATCTCCCTATATATGGATGGATGGATGGATGGATGGATTGTGTGGTATTTTGTCAGCATTATTCCTGCAATTGCCAGATGGTGTCTAGCAAACTCCCATGTTCATTGATTAATACACGTGACCCTGAGCAATTCCTCATGAATTAATAGTTACTACAAGTGACTCTGAGGAATAGTCTATGAACCACCAGTTAATATAGATGACCAAGTAATCTCCAATAAACCAAAACTTATTATGAGTGATTTTGAGAATACTCTCCTGAAATGACACTTACTACAAGTCACAGTGGGGTTGATTTACTAAAACTGAAGAGTCCAACATTTGGTGTAGGTCTGCATGATAGCCAATCAGCTTCTGACTTTCGCTTGTTCATTTAAGCTTTGGCAATAAAATCCAGAATTTGATTGGTTTTTATGCAGAGCTGCACCAGATTTCACACTCTCCAGTTTTAGTAAATCAACCCCCATTGTGTAATCCCCAAAGAACCATTAGTTACCACACCTCCCAACTTTTTGAGATGGGAATGAGGGACACCTATCAAAAGTAGACAGGCATAGGTCACACCCCTTGCCACGCCCCCTTAAAGAAGAATTGTACAAAAACAATATTGGTTAAACCCACAAGTGTTTTTTTTATTTATTTTTTACCACTACTATTCCTTTATATTGATTTTTGGAAATTACAAATGCAGCAATTTAGAAATCAGATGAAAGGTTTAGCCAGGGCTCAAGTCCTGCGGGAACGCATGGGAACAGAGTTCCTGTACTTTTTCCACAACAGGAACTCAGTTCCCATTAGCAGCCGCGTCCTGCAAGACTTTGAAGTGTGTGAGCTGTGTGGCAGGTGCTACACCTGCAGCTGCCGACACAGCTCACAATAGTAAGTGGCGCACACCTGACCATTCAGGCATTGCCAGTAGGGGGCCCCATGACAGCTTCCGCTTCGATCTACCTGTCAATCACAGCTAGCTGACGGGTAGATCAGGTCCCTGCTGCTAAGAGATTGTATTTAGTCAGACCTCTCGTGATGCGCTCCTCCCCGCCAGCCCCGTCCTGATTTTCTGTCTCCTCATCCCCCCCCCCCCCCCCCAGTCTCCTGCATACTTGCTCTGTGTGTCCCGCTGAATCCCCCTCCTCTATCTTCAGTGCCATATGATGAGAGAACCCAGAGGAGGAGCACAGCTATTGTGCTCACAGGACATGCAGGGAGAGAGGTGAGCTGAGGGAGGAACATCAGTTTGGGGTGGTAAGCTGGGCACAATACCCGGCAAAGTTTAATGCCAGGAGGGAAGTTTATGTGGAAATATGTGAAGGGTTGGAATAGCAGCGAGTGTGTGTTGGAGCCCCTGCAGAGTTTGCAGCCCCCCCAAGATAGCATACATCTCCTAAGCAGGAACACATCACTATCCCCCCAAGCATTCTGTCCAGATAATGTGCAGCTCATTTATCACCTTTCCATTTAACCCTGTGTTATCCAAACTCTGTTCAATGAAAAGTGTAACCTCACCACATAAACACTCTATATACAAAATAAAATTCCCCAATAAAGATCAGAACATGATGTTCACATTTGCATGGAAGCACAATGGAATGAATGCTGATTATTCAGAGAATTACCGTATTTATGTTTAGTGAGGATTGTTTTTTTTTTTTTAATGTACTAACAGTTAAGCTTCATACACACAATACGAAAATTGGATGAAAAATACAAATTTTGAAGCGTTCGTGCATATGAGCGTATCATTTTTTTTATTTTTTTTTGGTGGGCGAGTGGATCTTGGGTGGGAGTTCCCACACTTTTTTCCCCAGGACTTGACCCCTGGGTTTAGCACTGGAAAACACGTTTTGATAGATAAAATGTGCATTGTATATGCAATTATATAGATCAGACTAAAATGAGGGACAAATGAGAAGGAATGAGGGATGGAGGGATATCGCACCAAATCAGGGACAGTCCCGCAAAATCAGGGACAGTCCCGGGAAATCAAGGACAGTCCTGCAAAATCAGGGACAGTCCCGGAAAATCAGGGACAGTCCCAGGAAATCAAGGACAGTCCCGCAAAATCAGGGACAGTTGGGAGCTATGAGTTATTACAAGGACAATGATCGGGTATTTCTTCCACACAGATAGTAAGTGTCTCCACTGTCATAGTCCCTCTGGTCTGCATTATGTCATTAATACCCCATTATTATACAGTGCACCAGTTAAACCAAGAGCTCCCTGTATATGGATGGATGGTGAAGTATTTTTCTTCTACATTAACCCCTGAAATTGTTGGATAGTTTCTAGCAGACTCCCAGTGTTAGTCGTTACAACTAGTGACCCTGAGCAATCCCCCACGAACAATTACTTAATACAGATGATTGAGCAATATTCAATCCACCCAAAATTTACTACAGGTGACCCTGAGTAATCCCCCCACAAACCAACACCTAATACAAGGACCCTGATCAGCTTTTTTCTTACACCCAGTTAGTAAGTATCCCCCTTTTTCACAGTCCCTCTAGTTTGCACTCCTGTCATTAATACCCCCATTATGATATAGCACACCAGTTACACTGGGATATTCCCTGTATAGAGAAGGGAAGCCAGCAGCACTGCATGGGGGGGGGGGGGGCGGGAAGTAGGGGGAATCTGCAACACACATAGTGATTAGCGTGTGCCTAGGCACACCTGGCACACCCCCTGCGCATGCCTATGAAAGTTACGAATTATTATATAGCACACCAGATACACTAGGATCTTCCTGTATGAGGATGGATGGATGGTGGAGTAAATTTTCTGCATTGACCCTGCCATTGTCGGATGATGTCTACAAGACTCCCAGTGTCATTAGTTGTTACTATACCTGGGTAATCTCCAAATTTACTATTTATTATATAGCACATCAGATAAACTAGGATCTCCCTGTATAAGAATGGATGGATGGATGGATGGATGGTGGAGAGCATTTTCTGCATTAACCCTGCCATCGCTGGATGGTGTCTGGCAGACTCCCAGTGTCATTAGTTACTGCAAGTGATCCATCTGTTATTATAGATGACTGAATAATTCCCCCCCCCCCCCCCCCAGGTAGTAAGTGTTCCCAGTATCTCAGTCTCTGTGGTCTGCACTAGGGATGAGCTTCGTGTTCGAGTCGAACGTACGTTCGACTCGAACATTGGCTGTTCGTCCGTTCGGCGAAATCCGAACATTTTAGTCCGTTCGCGTCAAATTCGTGTGCGATGGCGCAGTGCATTGCTGGCTCATGATTGGCCAAGCATGCACCGTGACCCCGCATGCTTGGCCAATCGCAGCGCCAGCAGCGAGGAGAGCCATGATTGGCCACAGGCAGGATGCCTGTGGCCAATCATAGCTCAGGCTGTGTAGTGCACGCCCCACACTATATAAGGCCGCCATCGCGGCGGCCTCGTGTAGTGTGTTGGCGTCTGAAGCAGTGGGTGTTCTGTGTATCTTCAACACAGTACACACCGATCTTTTTGGGGAGGCGCAAACAAACTGAAAAAAGAAAATCAATTGCGGCCATTGTGCCATCAAACTAAGCCACTGTGCCCATCAAGCCCAACCACTGTGTCTATCAAACGCAGCCACTGTGCCCATCAAGCGTAGCCCCTGTGCCCAGCAAGTTCAGCCACTGTGCCCATCAAATGCAACCACTGTGCCCATCAACCACAGCCACTGTGCCCATCAATTGCCACCACCGTGCCCATCAAATGCAACCACTGTGTCTATCAAACGCAGCCACTGTGCTCATCAAGCGCAGCCACTGTGCCCATCAAATGCAACCACTGTGCCCATCAAACGCCGCCACTGTGCCCATCAAATGCAGCCACTGTGCCATCAAACGCAAGTCACTGTGCCCATCAAATGCTGCCATTATGCCCATGAAACGCAGCCACTGTGCCCATCAAAGGCAGCTACTGTGCCCATCAAGAGCAGCCATTGTGCCAACTACCATACCTATCAATTGCTGCCAGTATGCCTATCAATTTCTGCCAGTGTACCCATCAATTGCCGCTCCTGTGCCCCATCAAATGCTGCCAGTGTGCCCATCATTTGCCGCTGCAACTGTGCCTCATCAAATGCTGGCAGTGTGTATCACCCCGGCACTTGCCTGTCTCGCAGCGGGTCAGTGGCGGTGTCCTGCGTGCTCCTTGATGTCTTCTTCCGTCCTCTCTATCAGGCGTCCAATCACAGCGTCTGATGTTTCAGCCAATCAGGTGACAGATAACAGACCCGAGCACCTGATTGGCTGAGAGGTGGTTCAGTGTTAGCAAAGTGAATTCCTTCGCTTTGCTAACAAACAATTGAGTGAGCAGCAAACGCACAGCATTGCACCCGCTGTTCACCTTTTTGGGTGCCTATTAGTGTCTACGGCTCTAATCAGGTGCTTCCAAAAAAAAAAAACATCACTATAATTCAGGTGCCCAGCGCCAGAAAAGGGGCCAGACACCTGAATAGGGGGTGTCAGCGGGGACTATAAATAGATTCATGCAAGGCATGAATCTATCTATGGTGATAGAGCGGTGACAGAAGAGAGGGGGCAGCGCTCCTGCGCCCTTTACGGACGCACTGCCACTGTATGTTATACTTTTCATTTAAAGCCCCTCTCAGAGATAAAATCCACACCCCTGCCTGTTGTAGCCACTTCCTATTGGATGGGCTATGGTAAAAAAAAGGTGGACGTCAGCAGAGAGGATTGGAGGAGACTGGTGGTCCCCTGGGTCGGTGGTACTCCTAACAGTGGGGATGTGGGATCTAGTTTGGGGATTTACGTGGGTATATCTGGCTTCACACAGTAAGGGGGAAAAGGCCTAATAGAAAAAGATAGTGGGTATTTAAGTCAAATAATGAAGAGGTAGAGAAAACATTTTGGGAGCCCAATGGATCCAGCAAATTATGCATTCTAATTATTTTCCTATTGCATTCTTCTTTCTTTTCTCCAGTACCACTACATTAAACTCCCACTTAAATTAATATTTTATTGCTTCATAGGCAGAACAAATGTCATTTGTAATTATATGGCAGAGGTTGCAGTGTGGTGGCACCAGCACCAGTGCCTAAGGCCCAATTTTTCTGCCCCTGTTTAACAGGGACATGTAATTACAATTCTTGATATAATATTTCACAGGAGGGCCCCTTCCTGTGCCCACCCAGAGTAACGGTGAGGACTTATAGTGTTGTGGCACCAGCACCACAACCACCAAAGGTAAATTTTTCTACCACTGTTCAACAATGGCATGTAATTACAATTCTTGATATAATCGTTCACAGCAGGGCGCTCCAGCGCCCACCAAGAGTCACTTTGAGGGCTTACAATGTTGTGGCAAAACCAACACCTTGTTCCGCCATTTCTGCAGAGCATATAGGGCAGACCCCTACTTTCAAACATCCAATTTACAAACATCTCCTACTTGCAAACGGAAGGAGACAACAGCAAGTGAGATGAAAAAAGATGGACGACAAAACAAATTATACAGGGGTGATAACCCTTCCCTATGTTTTCCAAAAAGCTTAAAAATAGTTTTTTTGACTGGAGCTACACTTTAAAAATGTACCAGTTGAAAATTACAAACAGATTCAACTTAACACAACAAACCTACACAGTCCCTGTCTTGTTTGCACCGCCTGTATACTGCTGTTCTGAGTATATAGGGCCTGGGGGCCACACGCATTTCCTTTTTTTAATATGGGTACGGGGTTCCCCTTAATATGCGTACAAGACCCAAATAGGCTGGTAATGGGCAGGGAGGGCTACCCATGCCATTTTTCTCAATGATTTTCAACCATATTACAGGAACCAGATATAACATTAAAACCGCAAGCAGTTTTAAATGGTGTTATTTCCGTTTAATGTCATTTTGTGCAGGAACTGTTCTAAACACGGGAAACACGTGGCACTTCACAGGCATACTACAGACAGCCCCCAGGCACCATATTTAAAGGAATATTTCACTTTTTTTTTTTCACTTTAATCGTCATTAAAATCAGTGCTCCCGCCAAAACGGCCATTTTTAAAACTTTTTTTTGCATTGACCCATGTCCCCTGGGGCAGGAGTCAGGTCCCCAAACCCTTTTTAGGACAGTATCTTGCATATTAGCTGTTAAAATTAGCACTTTTCATTTCGAACGTTTGAGTCCCATAGACTTCAATGGGGTTCTAATGTTCGTTCGAATTTGGGGTCCGTTCGAAAGTTCTGGTGCGAACCGAACCGGGGGGTGTTCAGCTCATCCCTAATCCTGAGTATTATCTCATGAATCAGCAAATACAAATAGCTGAGTAATATCCAATGTTACTATTTATTATATAGCGCACCAGTTAAACTAGGATTCCCCTGTACAAGGATGGATGGATGGATGGATGGATGGTGGAGTACATTAACCCTGCCATGTTGGATGGTGTCCACAAGACTCCCAGTGCCATTAGTTACTTGGGTAATCTTCAAAATTACTATTTATTATATAGCACACCAGATAAACTAGGATCCCCCTGTATAAGGAAGGATGGATGGATGGACGGTGGAGTGCATTTTATGCATTAACCTTGCTATTGCTGGATGGTGTCTAGCAGACTCCCAGTGTTATTAGTTACTACAAATGATCCTGAGTAATATTTCATGAACCAGCTAATACAAATAGCCGAGTAATCTCCAAAGTAGTTACTAATTAAATATATAGCACACCAGATACACTAGGACCCCCCCCCCCCCCCCCGCCCTGTATAAGCATGGACGGATGGATGGATGGTGGAGTACATTTTCTGCATTAACCCTGCCATTGTTGGGTGGTGTCCACATTACTCCCAGTTTCATTAGTTACTATACCTGAGTAATCTCCAATGTCGCTATTTATTATATAGCACACCAGATAAACTAGGATCCCCCTGTATAAGGATGGATGGATGGATGGATGGATGGATGGATGGATGGATGGATGGTGGAGTATTTTTTTCTCTGCATTAACTCTGTCATTGCTGGATGGAGTCTAGTAGACTCCCAGTGTTATTAGTTATTACAAGTGATCCTGAGTATTATCTCATGAATCAGCTAATACAAATAGCTGAGTAATCTCCAACGTTACTATTTATTATATAGTGCACCAGATAAACTAGGATCTCCCTGTACAAGGATGGATGGATGGATGGATGGATGGATGGTGGAGTACATTAACCCTGCCATGTCGGATGATGTCTAAGACTCCCATTGTCATTAGTTACTATTGCTGATTAATCTCCAAAGTTACTATTTATTATATAGCACACTGGATAAACTAGGATGGATGGATGGATGGATGGATGGATGGATGGATGGATGGAGGTAAGTGGAGTATTTTTTTTTCTCTGCATTAACCCTGCAATTGCTGGATGTGTCTGGCCAACTCCCAGTGTTATTAGTTTCTACAAATGAAGCTAATATTCCATGAATCATCCATTACTTAAATAGATGACTGAGTAATCTCCAATAAACCAGAAGTTAGTAAAATAATACTACCATGAACCTTCAATTACTACAAGTGACCCTGACAACACTCCTATGATATTATATAAGGATCCCGATCAGTTATTTCATTACACCCAATTAGTAGGGGTCCCCATTGCCCCTGTGGTCTGTCATTAATAATATTAATTATAATAATACAGCACACCAGTTACAATGGAAGGATGGATGGAATGATGGATGATGGATGCATGATGGATGGATGGATGGAAGGATGCATGATGGAAGGATGGATGGATGATGGAAGGCTGGGTGGATAGATGATGTATGGATGAGGGATGGATAGATGGATGGATGGATGGATGATGGAAGGATGGATGGATGGATAATGGATAGATGAGGGATGGATGGATGGATGGATGATGGAAGGATGGATGGAGGACGGATGGATGAGGGATGGATGGATGATGGAAGGATGGATGGATGGATGGATGAATGAGGGATGGATGGATGATGGAAGAATGGATGGATGATGGATGAGGGATAGATGGATAGGTGGATGAGGGATGGATGGATGGATGAATGAGGGATGGATGATGGATGGATGAGGGATGGATGGATGGATGGATGATGGATGGATGGATGATGGATGAATAAGGGATGGATGGATGATGGATGGATGGATGAGGGATAGATGGATAGGTGGATGAGGGATGGATGGATGGATGAATGAGGGATGGATAATGGATGGATGAAGGATGGATGGATGGATGGATGATAGATGGATGAAGGATAGATGGATGGAGTAGGTGTTGTGCAATAACCCCGCACACAGCCTCCCGGTGTCATTTAACCCCTCCAGCCCCGATGCTCCGCCCGGTTCCGTCCTCTATATAGCAGAGCGCGGTGTATGAGCGGAGCAGAGCCGTCCTGTACGGCAGGCTGTCCGGTTCCCTGGATGATCGGGCTCCGCATTCGGAAGCTCCGCACAGCCCCGGACCCGTCCGCACAGCCCGGGCACTGAGTCATCACCGGGGGAGGAGGGGGAGGGGAGCCCGGACCGGGGCACGTGGAGGAGGGGAGAGGGAGGCGGTGTGATCCTCCTCCGTACAATGACCGGTGTGGAGGACCGGTGCAGGACTGTCCCGCCTGTCACAAGGACTTTATTCTAAGGCATGCATGCTCCATGCGGACATCTTTATTGGCTCTCCTTGTAGTTTTCTCTACGCGACGGCTGCAGGCAGCGCTACCAGCCGGGAGGAGAGCCGTGATAACGGGAGCTCAGGTGGTCCCCGACTTGTTTGGGACTCTGCTGCTGAAACACAAGAGGTAAGTGACACCCCCCCCCCTCCCCATTATTCCGGCATTGAGTCTCCATACCCCCCAGTGTGTAACCCTGTCCTGGCTGGACGAGCCTGCAATGCAGAATTGTCCTCGCCAGGGAAGGAGGATGTAACGGGCAGGCTGGAATGGGTTAAATTAGCAGGCGACTTTTTTTGGGGGTGCTCATCCCTGTAGGAACTGGGCTGAAGTCTATAGGAGTAACTGGGACATCACTTACAAGGCGCAGCACCCCCAAATTAATTGTCGGGTGATTTTTGTATATTCCCCATTATAGCCATGGGTGCCATTAATCCAGACAGCCCCCCAGGGCCTGTAAGCCTTCTTATAGCCCATTGTCCTTTTGAGGGGTCATGCCAGCAAAAACTAGGCTGAAGTCTGTGGGAGTAAATGGGATATCACCTACAAGGTGCAGCACCCCCAAATGAATTGTCGGGTGATCTTTGTATATCCCTATTAATAGCCACGGGTGCCATTAATCCAGACAGCCCCCCAGGGCCTAAACCCATTGCCTTTTTATAACCCATTGTCTTATTGGGGGGGGGGGGGGGGAGTCATCCCAGTAAGAACTAGGCTGAAGTCTGTGGGAGTAACTTGGACATCACCTACAAGGTGCAGCACCCCTATCTGAATTGTCGGGAGATATTTGTATACCCATATTAATAGCAATGGGTGCCATTAATCCAGGAAGCCCCCCAAGGCCTAAACCCATTGCCTTCTTGTAGCCCATTATCTTTTTGGGGGGTTATCCCAGTAAGAACTAGGCTAAAGTCTATATGAGTAACTGGGACATCATCTACAAAGTGCAGCACCTTCATATGAATTGACAGTTTTTTTTTCCTACCACCCTAATAATAGCAATGGATGCCATTAATCCAGCCAGCCCCCAGGGTCTATAAGCCCTTTGCCTTCTTGTAGCCCATTGTCCTTTTTGAGGGGTCACCCCAGCAAGAACTAGACTGTAGTCTGAGGGAGTAACAGGGACATCACCTACAAGGTGCAGCACCTCCATATGAACTGGGTGATTTTTATATATCCCTATTAATAGCAATAGGTAAGATTAATCCAGGTAGCACCCATGGCCTGTAAAGCCACATTGCCTTCTTGTAGCCTATTGTCTTATGGGGGGGGGGGGGCATCCCAGCAAGAACTAGGCTGAAGTCTATAGGAGTAACAGAGTCATCACCTACAAGGTTCACCACCTCCAAATTAATTGTTGAGTGACTTTAATATATCCCTATTAATAGCAATGGGCACCATTAATCCAGCCAGGGCATGTAAACCTATTACCTTTCTATAGCCCATTGTCTTCTTGGGGGGGGGGGTCACCCCAGCAAGAACTAGGCTGAAGTCCTGAAGTCTATGGGAGTAACTGGAACATCACTTATAAGGTGCAGCACCTCCATATGAATTTTCCGGTGATTTTTGTATATTTCCATGAATTGCAATGTCCAATGTGTGCCATTAATCCAGTCACCCCCCCCCCCCCCCCAGGGCCTGTAAGCCCATTGCCTTCTTGTAGTACATTGGTCTGACTTATTTCTGTAGACATTAGGCTTGTTGCCAGCAATGTGCACAGTGTCCTATTGCTTCCCATAGCCTTGACTTTCCCTATAGACAAGGCAGCAGCACAAAGTTCTTGTTTGTTATATAAGGTGTGGGGGCATTGCAGACAAATGCTGATTGTCTGCAGTCTTTAGTCCATGGTGAATTCAGACCAGTATATTGGTACCCCCCCCCCCCCCCCAGACATTTCGCATTCACCATGTTACAGTATTGTAGTCTTTAATCACTTGCCTGGCCATGCATGACTTTGTGCAATCCCCTGGCAGGACAAGCGGGTGCCTAATGCAGCATTTAGGGGGCCAGATGTAGCAGACCCCAGTGGGGGTCTGCAGACTTCCTTCCTTGTTTTCTTTGCACCCCTTGGTCTGTGTCTTTTCTGCTGCACTGACATCCTATTTTACTGATTTATTTACGACTTATGAGCCTGTAAGGACAAGGAGCAGGATATATTTAGCTCTGCAATAAGAATTTACAATGCTAATTGTAACCTGGGTGTGTGTATAGAAATGCTGTATAATCAGCCTCAGAAAGCAGAGATCCTATGAAGTGTTATTGCAAAGAGTGCTGCACGCTGCTCTGCATTTCGCTCCTGTAGGTATGCCCATCTCCCATATGTTTGTCTGCATGCATTTCCTCCCAGCCAGCCGGGCCATGTGTAAATGGAGCTGTTCTGTTGACATTTGCTATCCAATCTCTTCAAATATTAGTCATTTTTTTTGTCTTGCACAAATGGCAAGGCTGCGTCCGATTGAATTTTGGTCTTTTGAAGTTAGACTCTGGGATGTTTGCGTTTTTTCTTCCTTTCTTTTGCCATTTTGCAGAAATAAAGTGATTTTTCTATAGCGGAGAGCCGGCAGCAGCCATGTATTTGTCTCAGGGCTCTGTCTGGCTCGCTCAGAGTACTTGAATTAACTGATAAACATTTATCTTAGTAGGTTCTGTGGAAGCCTCCAAAGTCTTCTGGAAAGCTCATTGCCTTTCAGTTTATTTTTATTTTTTTCTTGTTTGTTTTTTTTTATTTTTTTTAAATTGTTGCAAAGTTTTCCTGCTGCAATGATACTGATCCATTCATCTAATGATCTTGATTACATCACATTCTTTATGCAGCAATTAAATCTTGGTGATTGTGTAACTTTAAAGTCTTCCAAACCCCTCCATCATACTCAAACCCTGAAGAAGGGGGGGAGATCTTTGAGCCCAGCCGAAACATGTTGGTTATTTTGTGTTGTTTCTTTGTGAGCAAATATCAATATTAAAAGCTTCTTGATTTTATTTTGTTTTGGTACTCTCATTTGACTTTGTGAACACGGATCTGTCTCAGGGCACCCCTCAAAGTATGATACGCCTTTATCTTAGTAGGTAAAGTCACCTGGAAAGCTTGCATCCTTTTGCCCCGTACACACGATCGGACATTGGTCAGACATTTCCGACAACAAAATCCATGGGATTTTTTTTCCGACGGATGTTGGTTCAAACTTGCCTTGCATACACACGGTCACGCGAAGTTGGTCGGAAATTGCGAACGTCAAGAACGCGGTGACGTACAACGCATACGACGAGCCGAGAAAAACGAAGATCGATAGCCAGCGCGGCTCTTCTGCTTGATTCCGAGCATGCACGGAACTTTTTGCGTCGGAATTGTGTTACACACACGATCGGAATTTTGTTGTCGGAAAATTTGAGAACCAGATCTCAAATTTTGTGCGTCGGAAATTCCGATGGAAAATGTCAGATGGAGCCTACACACAGTCGGAATTTCCGACAACAAGCTCCCATAGAACATTTTCCGTCTGAAAATCCGACCATGTGTACGGGGCATTCGTTTTTTTTTTTTCTTGCTTGTTTTAGAAATATTGCTAAGTTGTCCTGCTGCAAGGATACTGATCCATTGATCTCGGTAACATCAGATTCTTTTTACATCTTCTTGGTGATTGAGTAACATAAGAGTCTTCCAATCCCCTCCATTATACTCAGACCCTGAAGAAGGGGGGGGGGGATCGTTGACCCCCCGAAACACATTGGCCATTTTATGTGTGTTGTGTTTTTGTTTTGTTTTTTTGAGCAAATATCAACATTTTAAAGCTTTTGGACTCTTGGATTTTTTTGTTTGGTACTCTCATTGGATTTTGTGAACTTTTTTCCTGTCTTAGGGTGCGCTGAGAGCCCTCAAATTAAATGATAAAACAATACTTAGTAGGAAAAGGCTCCTGGAAATCATGTATCCTTACAGCTTTTTTTTTCTTGCATGTGTTAGAATTATTGAGTGTTTAAATTAAATTATAAAGCTATCTCTTAGTAGGAAAAGGCTCATAGAAAACTTACATCCTTATGTTTTTTTTCTTGCATATTTTAGAAATATTGCAAAATTGTCCTGCTGCAAGGATACTAATCCATCGATCTAATGTCCTTGGTTTATTTGCATTCTTCATGCAGCAATTAAATCTTGGTGATTGTGTAACTTTAAAGTCTTCCAATCCCCTCCATCATACACAAACCCTGAAGCACAGGGTAGATATTTGAACCCTTGAAACGCGTTGGAAGTTTTGTGGTGCAGTTCTTGTGAGCAAATAAGGATATTAAAAGCGTTTGCCATCTCGGGCCTTCTGTTTGGCACTCTCTTTGGACTTTGAGAACGTGGATCTGTCTCAGGGTGTGCTCAGAGTACTTGAATTAAATAATAAACCTATATCTCAATAGGAAATGTCTCCTGGAAATCTTGCATCCTTACAGCTTTTTTTTTTTCTTGCAGGTGTTAGAATTATTGAGTGTTTGAATTAAACGATAAAAATATATCTTTATTTATTAATTTTTTTTTTTTTTAATTTCCAATATATCTTTATTGTTTAACGACCTGGTTGAAAATAGTTGTAACTGCAGCTTTAATTACCGCAAAAAGATACTTAAATGAGAAAAACAGGCTGACGTGTGTAAATGAAATGACGCTTTCTTGATAAACCTATATCTTAGTAGGAAAAGGCTAATGGAAAGCTTGCATCATGTTTTTTTTTTTTTCTTGCATGTTTTAGAAATATTGCAAAGTTGTCCTGCTATAAGGATATTGATCCATTGATCTTGGGTTACATTGGATTTTTTATGCAGCAACTAAATCTTGGTGATTGTGTAAAATAAGAGGCTTCCAAATCCCTCCATCATACTCAAATCCTGAAGTGGAGATCTTTAAAGAGGAAGTAAAGGCACTTTAAAAAAAAAAAATGCAACCTGCAAGGCAAAGGCATAATGAGCTAGTATGCATAGCATACTAGCTCATTATGAATAACTTACCTGAGAACAAAGCCCCCGAAGCGGTCCTCCTCCTTTATCTTCACCGCTGCCATGTATCCCTGAGTGACTTCCGGGTTTCGCTGCTGCGGCGCTGTGATTCGCCGGAGCCGCAATGGCGTCACTCCCGCACATGCGCACGGGAGCCGACACGAGCGGCATATCACCGTGATCTGCGGCGTGCTCAGTGCGCTCTGCGCGCCGCTGTCTACGCCGCATGCGCCGTAGACAGCGGTGCCTCTCTTTTTGTAAATATCTCCTAAACCGTATAGGTTTAGGAGATATTTCTTGGACCTACAGGTAAGCCTTAATCTAGGCTTACCTGTAGGTCAAAGTGTGTTGTAAGGGTTTACAACCACTTTAAGCCCCTGAAACACGTTGGTTGTTTTATGTTGTCTCCTTGTGAGCAATATTATAGTGAAAGCTTTTGGACTCTCGGATCTTCTGTTTGGCACTCTTATTGGATTTTGTGAACATGGATCTGTCTCAGTGCACACCTCAGAGCCGCCTTTCTCAACATTTTCAATACAGAGGAACCCTTGAAATAGCTCTCAAGTCTCGGGAAACCCCTGCTAAAAATTTGAAATCTACAACTCATGATGCATTAGGCCGCGTACACACGGGCGGACTGTCTGACGGACTTGGTCCGCTGAAACGTGTTTCAGCGGACAATCCGCTCGTGTGTGGGCTTCAGCGGACTTTTTCGGCGGACAGTCTGGCGGACTAAGTCTTTCGGAATTTCTGTAATATTGTCCGTCCAAACTTGGTTTCAGCGGACAGTCCGCTCGTGAGTAGGCTAGTTCGACGGACTAAGTATGGCGCATGCTCAGAAAGGATTTACACGGCGAAAGGTTGCATTGCAGTGTATTGGACGTCGTATTTCTAGTCCCGTCGTACGTGCTGTACACGTCATCGCGCAAGCTTTCGGCGGACTGTCTGTTCATCGTGTGTGGTCAAGTCCGTTCATTCGAAAGTAGGACGGACTGTCTGTCGGATTGTCTGACGGACTTAGTTGGGCAGACAGTCCGCCCGTGTGTACGCGGCCTTAGTGTGATGGTCAGTGGGAAGAACGGTCCTTACACTTGTGGTCATTGGGAAGAATTACCTCCTTACAAATAGCTAAAAAGATCAATGGTGTGAGTGGGAACTTATCCGAGAGGCAGAAATGGTCCAATGCTGAAGGAACCCCTAGCAACCTCTGGAGGAGCCCTAGGGGTCCACGGAACCCTGGTTGAGAATCACTGACTCAGACTATGATAAACCTATATCTTAGTAGGCAAAGTCACGTGGAAAGCTTGCATAGTTATGTTTTTTTCTTGCATATTTTAGAAATATTGCAAAGTTGTCCTGCTGCAAGGATACTAATCCATCAATCTAATGTCCTTGGTTTATTTGCATTCTTCCTGCAGCAATTAAATATGGTGATTGTGTAACTTTAGAATCTTCCAATCCCCTCCATCATGCTCAAACTCTGAAGCACAGGGTAGATATTTGAACCCTTGAAACGCGTTGAGAGTTTTGTGGTGTGTTCTTCTGAGCAAATAAGGATATTAAAAGCGTTTGCTTTCTCAGACCTTCTGTTTGGCACTCTGTTTGGACTTTGAGAATGTGGATCTGTCTCAGGGTGTGCTCAGAGTACTTGAATGAAATAATAATAAACCTATATCTCAATAGGAAAAGTCTCCTGGAAATCTTGCATCCTTACAGCTTTTTTTTTTCTTGCACGTGTTAGAATTATTGAGTGTTTGAATTAAATGATAAATGATAACCCTATATCTTAGTCGGAAAAAGCTCATGGAAAGCTTGCATCCTTATGTTTTTTTAATTTTTTTATTGCATGTCTTAGAAATAATGCAAAGTTGTCCTGCTTCAAGGATACTGATCCATTCATCTTGGTTACATTGTATTCTTTATGCAGCAATTAAAGTGGTTGTAAACCCTTACAACACACTTTGGCCTACAGGTAAGCCTAGATTAAAGAGGAAGTAAACCCTGATGAGTTTACTTCCTCTTTCATTCCCTGCAAAGGCAAAGCATAATGGACTACTGTGCATCGCATAGTAGTCCATTATGTGTCACTTACCTGACACAGGAGCCAGCGAAGTCACCGCTGTCCCCTGTAGTCCGCCGCATCCATCTTCTCGGTGGGGTCTCGCAGCTCCGCCACTGTCATTTGGCGAAGCCGCAATGACGTCACTCCCGCGCATGCGCACGGGAGCCGACACGTGCGGCAGCTCCGTCGTTGAAAATGCCGCGCTCAGAGCGCCCGCGCGCCGTAG
Source organism: Lithobates pipiens (assembly GCF_037356315.1). Taxonomy (NCBI): domain Eukaryota; kingdom Metazoa; phylum Chordata; class Amphibia; order Anura; family Ranidae; genus Lithobates; species Lithobates pipiens. The sequence continues at coordinate 6,792,121 of NW_027507881.1, forward strand.
ACAGCGGTGCCTGTATTCGGGCAAATATCTCCTAAACCGTATAGGTTTAGGAGATATTTCTTGGACCTACAGGTAAGTCTTAAAGTGGTTGTAAACCCTTACAAACCACTTTGACCTACAGGTAAGCCTAGATTAAGGCTTACCTGTAGGTCCAAGAAATATCTCCTAAACCTATACGGTTTAGGAGATATTTGCCCGAAGACAGGCACCGCTGTCTACGGTGCATGCGCCGTAGACAGCGGCGCGCAGGCGCACTGAGCGTGGCATTTCCAACAACGGAGCTGCCGCGCGTGTCGGCTCCCGTGCGCATGCGCGGGAGTGACGTCATCGCGGCTCCGCCGAATGACAGCGGCGAAGCTGCGAGACCCCACCGAAAAGATGGATGCGCCGGACTACAGGGGACAGCGGTGACATCGCTGGCTCCTGTGTCAGGTAAGTGACATATAATGGGCTACTATGCGATGCATAGTAGTCCATTATGCTTTGCCTTTGCAGGGAATGAAAGAGAAAGTAAACCCATCAGGGTTTACTTCCTCTTTAAATCTTGGTATTTGTATAACAGAAGAGGCTTCCAATCCCCTCCATCATACTCAAACCCTGAGACCCTTTTCACACTGGAGGCATTTTTCAGGCGCTTTAGCGCTAAACATAGCGCCTGTAAAGCGCCTGAAAAAAGCCTCAGCTGCAATCCCAGTGTGAAATCCAGACGGCGTCACAAAAAGTCCTGCAAGCAGCTTCTTTGTAGGAGCGGTAAATACACTGCTCTTAAAGCTCCCATTCCCATTGAAGTCAATGGGCAGTGCTGCCATACCGCCGGCAAAGCGCTGCTGCAGCAGTGTTTTGCGGGTGGTTTTAACCCTTTTCCAGCTGCTAGCGGGGGTTAAAAGCGCTTGGCTAGCGGCCGAATATCGCTTCTAAGGCTGGATTCCAACCTATGCGTTTTTAGTGCTTTTTGCATTTTGCATATTAGCACTACAGAACGTGTTCCATAGGAAACCATGGTAAATGGACTGTAGTGCCCATCTGCAAAATGCAAAAAGCACTAAAAATGCATAGGTGTGAATCCAGCCTTAAACAGTAAAGCGCAGCTAAAAATAGCAGCCCTTTAACGCTGACGCCCGGGCGCTGGCAGTGTGAAAGTGCCCTGAAGAAGGGGGGGGGAGATCTTTAAAGTGGTTGTATACTCTTTTTTTTAACTTTTACCTACAGGAAAGCCTATAATAAGGCTTACCTGTAGGTAAAAAAAATATATATTCCCCTCGGTATGCGCCGCTGACTGCAGCGGCGCATGCACACGAGGGGATTCTCAGCCTGAAAATCCGGCAGTGTCCGGACGGCCGGAATGAAATCTCCCGCGCGCATGCGCGGGAGTGACGATATCGCGGCTCCGGCCACTCACAGCGCCGGAGCCGCGATACCCGGAAGAAACGCCGAGGGAGCATGTCAGCTCCCTCGGCGTGGATCGTGCCAGATGTCGGGGCCTCGTTCTAAGTTAAGTATTTCATAATGAGCTAGTATGCGGTGCATACTAGCTCATTATGCCTTTTGCTTTGCAGGTGTTTAAAAAAAAAATAGCGGGTTTACTACCGCTTTAAGCCCCGTTGGAAACACGTTGGTTGTTTTGTGTTGTCTCCTTGTGAGCAATATTATATTAAAAGCTTTTTGGACTCTCGGATCTTCTGTTTGGCATTCTTATTGGACTTTGTGAACATGTATCTGTCTCAGGGCGCACCTCCGAGTATGATAAACCTATATCTTAGTAGGCAAAGTCACTTGGAAAGCTTGCATACTTATAGATTTTATCTTGCTTGTTTTAGAAACATTGCAAAGTTGTCCTGATGCTGATCGATTGATCCACGGATCTTAGTTAAACGTTTATGCAGCAATTAAACCTTGGTGATTTTGTAACTTTAGAGTCTTCCAAGCCCCCCATCAAACTCAAACCCTGAAGAAGGGGGAGATTTTGGAGCAACTGAAACGCGTCAACCATTTTGTGTCGTCTCCTTGTGGACAAATATCAATATTAAGATCATTTTGAACCTCAGACCCTCTGTTTGGTACTCTCTTTGGACTTTGTGAACGTGGATCTATCTCAGGGCGCGCCTCCGAGTATGGTAAACCTGTGTCATAGTAGGCAAAGTCACTCGGAAAGCATGCATACTTATAGATTTTATCTTGCTTGTTTTAGAAATATTGCTAAAGTCTCCTGGAAATCTTGTATCCTTACAGCTTTGTTTTTCTTGCATGTGTTAGAATTATTGAGTGTTTGAATTAAATGTTTTTTTTTGCTTGTTTTAGAAATATTGCAAAGTTGTCCTGCTGCAAGGATGCCGATCCAATGATCCACTGATCTTAGTTATATGTTTATGCAGCAATTACCTTCAATCATTTTCATTCAGATTGTAGCAAGAATAGGTAAAAGTATAGGATATCAATAAAGAAAAAAATCACAACTGTGTGGCCAGGGAAATACAAAAAAAAAAATAGGATTGTGCAACTCGGGCACATGTTTAAAGGGCTGGTCTGCCCAACAGTGTGACAATGGGGGAGGGGAAATAAGACCCTGGGAGAAGACCCCAGAAAACCACACCGTAAAAAACCCATCAGCAAGCGCTCAGGGAAATGTAGCAAAATTATCAACAACAAGCATGTTAGAAGCCCTGCGTTTGGGGGATAGGTTTTCTAGGGCTGCTTCTATGGTGCAAGTCTTAATACAGCTTAAAGAGGAACCGCAGTCTGTTTACATAATTTGTAATAAAAACATCTTTGCCATTCTGAAGCTTCCCTCCAACCACTTTGCATATTGTTTTATATATACTGTGATTCTGTACTTGCCAAATATGCTGCAGAAATCTTCCTCTGGCTGCGGCTATTTTAACTGTGGGCAGCTGAAGCCAGGGCTGGACTGGGACAAAAATTTGGCCCTGGACTTCATCTAGATCGCACCTTTTTAATTTTGAGTGTCCCCAACAGCACCCACCTTACATCATAGTGGTCCCCAACAGCGCCCCCCTTACATCAGAGTGGACCCATCAGCACCCCCTTACATTAGAGTGGTCCCCATCAGCACCCCCTTCACATCAGAGTGGTCCCCATCAGCACCCCCTTCACATCAGAGTGGTCCCCATCAGCACCCCCTTCACATCAGAGTGGTCCCCATCAGCACCCCCTTCACATCAGAGTGGTCCCCATCAGCACCCCCTTCACATCAGAGTGGTCCCCATTAGCACCCCTCTTCACATTAGAGTGGTCCCCTTCAGCACCCCTTACATCAGAATGGCCCCATCAGCACCCCCTTTCTTTAGAGTGGTCCCCATCAGCACCCCCTTCATATCAGAGTGGTCCCCATCAGCACCCCCTTCACATCAGAGTGGTCCCCATCAGCACCCCCTTTACATTAGAGTGGTCCCCATCAGCACCCCCTTTACATTAGAGTGGTCCCCATCAGCACCCCCTTTACATTAGAGTGATCCCCATCAGCACCCCTTTCACATTAGAGTGGTCCCCTTCAGCACCCCTTACATCAGAATGGCCCCATCAGCACCCCCTTTCATCAGAGTGGTCCCCATCAGCACCCCTTCACATCAGAGTGGTCCCCATCAGCACCCCTTCACATCAGAGTGGTCCCCATCAGCACCCCCTTCACATCAGAGTGGTCCCCATCAGCACCCCCTTCAGATCAGAGTGGTCCCCATCAGCACCCCCTTCACATCAGAGTGGTCCCCATCAGCACCCCCTTCACATCAGAGTGGTCCCCATCAGCACCCCCTTCACATCAGAGTGGTCCCCATCAGCACCCCCTTCACATCAGAGTGGTCCCCATCAGCACCCCTTCACATCAGAGTGGTCCCCATCAGCACCCCTTCACATCAGAGTGGTCCCCATCAGCACCCCTTCACATCAGAGTGGTCCCCATCAGCACCCCTTCACATCAGAGTGGTCCCCATCAGCACCCCTTCACATCAGAGTGGTCCCCATCAGCACCCCTTCACATCAGAGTGGTCCCCATCAGCACCCCTTCACATTAGAGTGGTCCCCAAGAGTACCCCCTTCACATTAGAGTGGTCCCCATTAGCACCCCCCTTCACATTAGAGTGGTCCCCATCAGCATCCCCTTCACATCAGAGTGGCCCCATCAGCACCTCCTTCACATCAGAGTAGCCCCATCAGCACCCCCTTCACATCAGAGTGGTCCCCATTAGCACCCCCTTCACATCAGAGTGGTTCCCTCCAGCACCCCTTACATCAGAATGGCCCCATCAGCACCCCCTTACAGAGTGATCCCCATCAGCAACCCCTTCACATCAGAGTGGTCCCCATCAGCACCCCCTTACATCAGAGTGGTCCCCATCAGCACCCCCTTACATCAGAGTGGTCCCCATCAGCACCCCCTTACATCAGAGTGGTCCCCATCAGCACCCCCTTCACATCAGAGTGGTCCCCATCAGCACCCCCTTCACATTAGAGTGGCCCCATCAGCACCCCCCTTCACATCAGGGTGGTCCCCATCAGCACCCCTTACATCAGAGTGGCCCCATCAGCACCCCCCTTCACATCAGAGTTTTCCTCATCAGCACCCCCTTACATCAGTGTGGCCCCATCAGCACCCCCTTACATCAGTGTGGCCCCATCAGCACCCCCTTACATCAGAGTGGCCCCCATCAGCACCCCCTTACATCAGAGTGGCCCCCATCAGCACCCCCTTACATCAGAGTGGCCCCCATCAGCACCCCCTTACATCAGAGTGGCCCCCATCAGCACCCCCTTACATCAGAGTGGCCCCCATCAGCACCCCCTTACATCAGAGTGGTCCCCATCAGCACCCCCTTACATCAGAGTGGTCCCCATCAGCACCCCCTTACATCAGAGTGGTCCCCATCAGCACCCCCTTACATCAGAGTGGTCCCCATCAGCACCCCCTTACATCAGAGTGGTTCCCATCAACACCCCCTTACATCAGAGTGGTTCCCATCAACACCCCCTTACATCAGAGTGGTTCCCATCAACACCCCCTTACATCAGAGTGGCCCCATCAGCACCCCCTTACATCAGAGTGGCTCCCATCAGCACCCCCTTCACATTAGAGTGGTCCCCATCAGCACCTCCTTCACATCAGAGTAGCCCCATCAGCACCCCTTTCACATCAGAGTGGTCCCCATTAGCACCCCCTTCACATCAGAGTGGTTCCCTCCAGCACCCCTTACATCAGAATGGCCCCATCAGCACCCCCTTACAGAGTGATCCCCATCAGCACCCCCTTCACATCAGAGTGGTCCCCATCAGCACCCCCTTCACATCAGCGTGGTCCCCATCAGCACCCCCTTCACATCAGAGTGGTCCCCATCAGCACCCCCTTCACACCAGAGTGGTCCCCATCAGCACCCCCTTCACATTAGAGTGGTCCCCATCAGCACCCCCTTCACATTAGAGTGGTCCCCATCAGCACCCCCTTCACATTAGAGTGGTCCCCATCAGCACCCCCTTCACATTAGAGTGGTCCCCATCAGCACCCCCTTCACATTAGAGTGGTCCCCATTAGCACACCTCTTCACATTAGAGTGGTCCCCATCAGCACCCCCTTCACATTAGAGTGGTCCCCATCAGCACCCCCTTCACATTAGAGTGGTCCTCATCAGCACCCCCTTACATCAGAGTGGTCCCCATCAGCACCCCCCTTCACATCAGAGTGGCCCCATTAGCAACCCCTTACATCAGAGCGGTCCCCATTAGCACCCCCTACATCAGAGCGGTCCCCATTAGCAACTCCCCTTCACATCAGAGTAGCCCCATCAGCACCCCCTTCACATCAGAGTGGTCCCCATTAGCACCCCCTTCACATCAGAGTGGTTCCCTCCAGCACCCCTTACATCAGAATGACCCCATCAGCACCCCCTTACAGAGTGATCCCCATCAGCACCCCCTTCACATCAGAGTGGCCCCTATCAGCATCCTCTTACATCAGAGTGGTCCCCACCAGCGTCCTTTTACATCAGGTGTCATCCCTCTCCTCCCCATCCCACCTGTACTCACAGCTCTCCAGAATGAAGACAGCTTCTCTTCCTCTCTCCAGTCAGGTGATAAGTGACAAGTGATAAGTTGAGGGAGGAAGGGAAGTCTGCTGGTTGTCTATCTCCCCAGGTTGAAGGGAGCAGAAAGCCTAATCCTCACTCATAGGAATCCTCAATCATAGGAATGAAATAGCGATCGTTCCTGTCAGTAAGGAGCGGCTCCGGGACTGCACCTGACCGCCCCACTGAGCCATCGGCCCACCGGGAAACTCCCGATAGTGCCGATGGCCAGCACATGCTTGCCTCCAGCTCTACAGCTCTCATTGGCCATCTTATGACTCATTCCCCCTCCCTTTCTGGCAAACTCTCACAAGCAAGAGTGAGAGAGAGAGCTGTGCATGATGTCATAACCCTAGGCTAATGACCAGACAAGAAACAGGAAGTGGGCTGTATAAGGGATTTACTGGATTTAAGGGATTTTACTATCCAAAGATAAAACAAGAACAAGGGCAGAAGATTTAATAGATAGAAAGATGAAAAAATGTCTCCTTGTGAGCAAATATCAATATTAAAAACTTCTGACCTCTGACCTTCAGTTTAGCACTCTCTTAGGACTTTGTGAAGGTGGGTCTGTCTCAGGTGCGCTCAGAGTATTTGAACTAAATAATAAACCTGGTAGGCGCAGGCTCATGGAAAGCTTGCATCCAGTGGCGGAACTACCACCATAGCGACCCGTGCGGTCGCTACGGGGCCCGCAGCTGAGGAGGGCCCGGTGAGCGGGCGGCAGGTAAGCCGCTGAGCTCCTTGTCCGCTCGGCGCTCGTACAGTCACACTGACTGTACGAGCGGACACAGCCAGGTGACTCGGCGGCGGCGGGGGGTTGTTGGGGAAGCTGCGGGGAGGCTTAGTGGCTGGCCAATCAGCGGGTGGCGGGGCAGAGAGATGACATCATCTCTCACCGCCCGGCGCCCGCCCTGCAAACTGCCAGCTCCGCTCTCACTCACTGTGCAGGCAGCAGAGATTACATCCTCTCTCTGCTGCCTGACTCAGACTGGCAAACAGAGCGACTTTAACAGGAAAGTGACAATCCGCAATGTGTGACAGGTGACATGGCAAAGTGACAGGTGACATGGCAAATGGACAATCCGCAATGGATGGCAGGTGACATGGCAAATGGGCAATCCGCAATGGATGGCAGGTGACATGGCAAGTGGAAAATCCGCAATGTGTGGCAGGTGACATGGCAAATGGGCAATCCGCAATGGATGGCAGGTGACATGGCAAGTGGAAAATCCGCAATGTGTGGCAGGTGACATGGCAAATGGGCAATCCGCAATGGATGGCAGGTGACATGGCAAGTGGAAAATCTGCAATGTGTGGCAGGTGACGTGGCAAGTGGACAATCCGCAATGGATGGCAGGTGACATGGCAAGTGGAAAATCGCAATGTGTGGCAGGTGACGTGGCAAGTGGACAATCTGCAATGTGTAGCATGTGACGTGGCAAGGGGACAATCTGAAACTTGTGGCATGTGACGTGGCAAGGGGACAATCTGAAACTTGTGGCAGGTGACGTGGCAAATGGACAATCCGCAATGTGTGGCAGGTGACGTGGCAAGTGAACAATCCGCAATGTGTGGCAGGTCACGTGGCAAGTGGACAAACCGCAATGGGTGGCAGGTGACATGGCAAATGGACAATCCGCAGTGGGTGGCAGGTAACGTGGCAAATGGACAAACCGCAATGGGTGGCAGGTGACGTGGCAAATGGACAATCCACAATGTGTGGCAGGTGATGTGGCAAGTGGACAATCCACAATGGGTGGCAGGTCACGTGGCAAGTGGACAATCCGCAATGTGTGGCAGGTGACGTGGCAAGTGGACAATCCCCAATGTGTGGCAGGTGACGTGGAAAGTGGACGATTTACAATGTGTGGCAGGTCACGTGGCAAGTGAACAATCCACAATGTGTGGCAGGTCACGTGGCAAGTGGACAAACCGCAATGGGTGGCAGGTGACATGGCAAATGGACAATCCGCAGTGGGTGGCAGGTAACGTGGCAAATGGACAAACCGCAATGGGTGGCAGGTGACGTGGCAAATGGACAATCCACAATGTGTGGCAGGTGATGTGGCAAGTGGACAATCCACAATGGGTGGCAGGTCACGTGGCAAGTGGACAATCCGCAATGTGTGGCAGGTGACGTGGCAAGTGGACAATCCCCAATGTGTGGCAGGTGACGTGGAAAGTGGACGATTTGCAATGTGTGGCAGGTCACGTGGCAAGTGGACAATCCACAATGGGTGGCAGGTGGACAATCCGCAACTTGTGACAAGTGACAATCTGCATCTGGTGGCAGGTGACACACTCGAGGCTCCCACTGATTCTGCATTATGGTGAGTTGAACTATTTAATTTTCTATAACAATGCAATAATAGAAATAATGTGTTTCAATCATCCTGACACCATAACACAAATGGTGCCGTGATAATTGAAGCGCCAACATCAGCCATTGCCCCAATAAATTGCCCCCATAAAAGTATTTTCTATCAGTGCCCCTCCCGAGACTAGAATCTGGATCCGCCCCTGGGTGGGGGGGGGGCCCATACAACATTTTGCTATGGGGCCCTGTGATTTCTAGTTACGCCCCTGCTTGCATCCTTGCAATTTTTTCTTGCATGTTCTACAAATATTGCAAAGTTTTCTTTCTGCAACACTGCTGATCCATAGAGCCACCGATCTTGGCTACAAGATTCTTTATGCAATAATTAAAGTGTATCTAATGCCGCGTACACACAATCGGACTTTCCGGCAGACTTGGTCCGGCGGACTTTGCAGCGGAGGTCCGTCGGACTTTCCGAATGAGCAGACCTTCACACACACGAACGGACTTTCCAGTGGACTAGCTCCGACGGACTTCCCACCGGACTTTTGGCGGAGGTCCGACGGACTTTCTGAATGAGCAGACTTGCACACACACGAACGGACTTTCCAGTGGACTAGCTCCGACGGACTTCCCACCGGACTTTTGGCGGAGGTCCGACGGACTTTCCAAATGAACGGACTTGCCCACACATGGACTAAAGTCCATTAATTTTGAATGTGACTTCAGGTACGACAGGACTAGAGAAGGAAGTCAATTTCGTCGCTTTCATCGGCAAGATTGACACCTTGCGAGCCCCGTCGCTTGGTACAGATTTTAAGGGTAACCCCATTCGCTGAAAAAAGGGCGTGGCCCCCCCAAAGTCCATATCAGACCCTTAACGAGCACGCAGCCCGCCCGGTCAGGAAAGGGGGTGGGGCGAGCAACCACCCCCCCTTCCTGAACCGTACCAGGCCACATGCCCTCAACATGGGGGGGTGGGTGCTTTGGGAAAGGGGGGTGTCCTGCAGCCCCCCCCACCCCAAGGCACCTTGTCCCCATGTTGATGAGGACAAGGACCTCTCCCCGACAACCCTGGCCGTTGGTTGTCGGGGTCTGTGGGCAGGGGGCTTATCGGAAACCCGGGAGCCCCCTTTAATAAGGGGGCCCCCAGATCCCGACCCCCCCACCCTATGTGAATGAGTATGGGGTACATCGTACCCCTACCCATTCATGGGGGGAAAAAAATCAATAAAAAAACACACAACACAGGTTTTTAAAGTAGTTTATTAGGCAGCTCCGGGGGTCTTCTTCCGACTTTGGGGGTCTTCTTCCGACTTCTCCGCGCTTTCCAGTTCTTCTCGCCGGGCTCCTCCGATATCTTCTGCTCTTCTGGCGGGAAGATTTAAAACATGTTTTATTTCTAGGTCCGCCAGACTTTTGGGAAGAAAAAGTCCGCTTGACGCCCACAGACGATCGAATTTTCCGACAGACTCTGGTCCGCCAGAAAGTCCGATCCTGTGTAAGTGGCATAAGTGTATCTTACAAATAAATTGTATCTAACGCCACCTACACACGACTGGATTTTCCGGCAGACTAGGTCTAACGGGATCAGTCCGTCGGACAATCTGATCGTGTGTGGGCTAGTCCCACCGCTTTCTATAAAAAAAAAAAAAATCCAACGGACTTAGAAATAGAACATGTTTCAAATCTATCTGACGGACTCAATTCCGACTGACTAAAAATCGGGAAAACCGCTCGTCCGTGTGCTAGTCCGACGGACCAAATACGACGCAAGGGCAGCTATTGGACTTAGTCCGTTCGTGTGTGGCCAAGTCCATAACGTTTGGAAAGTCCGTCGGAAACTCTGCTGAAAGTCCGTCAAAGTCCGGTCGTGTGTACGTGGCATAAGTGTACCTTACAAACAAACTGCTTCTAAGCGTATCTTACAAATAAAGCGTGTCCAATCGCATCTAATGCCCCGTACACACAGTCAGACTTCCCGACAGAAAATGTTCGATGGGAGCTTTTTGTCAGAAAGTCTGACCGTGTGTGGGCTCCAACGGACATTTTCCATCGGAATTTCCGTCTCACAAAATTTGAGATCTGGTTCTCCAATTTTCCGACAACAAAATCCGTAGTCGGAAATTCCGATCGTGTGTACACAATTCCAAAGCACAAAGTTCCACGCATGCTTGGAATCAAGCAAAAGGAGCCACACTGGCTACGAACTTCCTTTTTCTCGGCTCATCGTAAGTGTTGTACGTCACCGCATTCTTGACGTTCGCAATTTCCCATCAACTTTGTGTGACAGTGTGTATGCAAGACAAGTTTGAGCTGACATCCGTTGGAAAAAATCCATGGATTTTGTTGTCGGAATGTGCGATCGTCTGTAAGGGGCAAAAGTGTATCTTACAAATAAAGTGTATGTAAGAGCCGGTTCACACAGGGGCAGTGCGACTTGCAGCATGACTGACAGAGGTGACCTGCACACGACTTCAGCAGCGGCTTGCAAAATGACTTCTGTATAGAAGTTAATGCAAGCCACCCCAAAACAAGTACAGGAACCTTTTTCTGAGTCGGAGCGACTTGAGCCTTTCCTATTAGAACGGTTCCATAGTACAGAACGAATTGCGACTTGTCAGTCGGCTAAGTCGCCTGACAAGTCGCCCCTGTGTGAACCGGGTCTAAGTGTATACAAGTAAAGTATATCTTACAAATAAAGTAAATAATAAAACCCAAAATAAAAATGTAATATATTGCAGCTTACCAGCCATAGATGTGTTGGCTGTATTCATTCTCTGTTTTTTGCCTTGTGATCTAGTCCGTAACACACTTCCTATTTTAAAGCGAAGGTCCACCCTAAAGTGGACCTTCCGCTCATTGGAATCCTCCCCCCCTCCGGCGCCACAATTGGCACCTTTCAGGGGGGAGGGGGGTGCAGGTACCTGTACAGTACAGGTATCTGCACCCACTTCCTGGATAGCTCTCTGCGGAAAGAGGCGTAGATTACGCCCCTTTCCGCAAGTGCCCCGCTGCCTAGTGGGAAACACACAGATCCCAGAGGCAGCGGGTCCATCCTCATTGCGCAGCGCGACTCGCGCATGCGCAGTAGGGAACCGGGAAATGAAGCCGGAAGCCGACATCACGGGCGTGCTGGACAGGTAAGTGTCACTATTTTAAAACTCAGCAGCTGCAGTATTTGTAGCTGCTGGCTTTTTTAAAAAAAACGCGCACTCCCGGCGGACTCCCGCTTTAAAGGAGTTGTAAAGTTTCATGGTTTTTCACCTTAAAGGATATGTAAAGGTTCCTTATAAAAAATAAAAAATAACAAACAAACATGCCCTACTTACCTCCTCTGTGCAGGTAGTTTTGCACAGAGTGGCCCCCGGTCCTCCTCTTCTGGGGTCCCTCAGCAGCTCCCCTCCTCTTCTCGAGTGACCCGTTGAAGAGCCGCTCTCCCTCGGGACACCCACATAGGCGCGCTCCCATCTCCTGCTGCTGCGTCCATTGACACAGACAGCAGGACTATGCCCCGTCACACCCAGCTCCTGCATCAATGGATTTAATTGACAGCAGCGGGAGCTAATGGCTGTGCTGCTATCAATCTATCCAATCAGGATCCGAAGCATCGGCTGGAGCTGGTGTACTCGTTGCTGGAAAAACTGGAGAGATATACACCACCGCTCAAAGGCAGGACCTGGGAACTCAGAGATGAACCAGCTATGAACCAGCTATGAGTAAGCACTAGTCTTAGTGTGAAACGCGTCAGTGGTTAGCATCTTTCACTGTGATGTCATTTACTGTGTCCTAAATATTATTTGAATAAAGCATTGTTTTAGCATTGGAGTGCGGCCGTCCAGAGTTCTGTCATTATCCACATTAGCTGGAAAAACCGGGTTCAGGTAAGTAAAAGGGGGGGCTCTGGGGGGAGGGGGGTGCTGCATCACAGGAGGTTTTTCGTCCTTAATGCATAGAATGACCCTCAAGGGTTTACAACCCCTTTAAGGCATTCTATGCTGGAACTACCCCCAGAGGCCCCCCCCCCCTTTTTTCTTACCTGGGCCCATCCGGTCCAGCGACAAGCATGAGCCCAGCAGCTGTCCTCATTGGATAGATTGATAGCAGCAGGAGCTAAATTTTTTTTGTATTGGATATGTTTTATAGCAGAAATAAAAAAAATAAATAAAAATAAAAATTATATATATATGTATATATATATATGTGTATATGTATATGTGTGTGTGTGTGTGTGTGTGTGTGTGTGTGTGTGTATATATATATATATGTGTGTGTGTGTGTGTGTGTGTGTGTGTGTGTGTATATATATATATATATATATATATATATATATATATGTGTGTATATGTATATGTGTGTATATATATATATATATATATATATATATATATATATATATATATATATATATATATATATATATATAATGTGTATATGTATATATGTGTATATATATGTATATATATTTATAAAATTGTCAGTTGTTTTCTATTTATAGGGCAAAATATAAAAATCGCAGAGGTGATCAAATACCACTAAGCGCCCTGAGGCGATTTAGTTTGCATATGTAGCGCCATACAAGCTATTCATTCATTCATTCACTAAAAGAAAGCTCTATTTGTGGGAAAAAAAGGACGTCAATTTTATTTGGGTGCAGTGCCGCACGACCGCACAATTTGTCAGTTAAAGTAACGCAGTGGCGTTTCTCAAAAAATTAACTAGTCATGAAGGTGGGGGGGGGGGGGGGTAAATCTATTTTGGGGCTGAAGTGGTTAAAAAAATAATAATACAAAGTTGTAATCCCGGAAGGATGCTCGTTGGTAAAAAAGGAGGATATTTGGAAACAATGTTTGTGTATGAATAGCTTTTTTTTTCTTCTTTACGTTTATCAAAGTTTTCGGGAAACCTTTGTAAGTGAAAGCTTTTAATTACGACCGTCAGAGTTCTTTTAGAAACTGTTTGTTCACGCGCGCTGTTCTATTTTTAACCCCTTCTGCACGTGCGAGGCCTGGCTGCTCCTTTATGTGAAAAGAGTCACAAGATTGAGGAGCAGCACTATTTTTATTTTTTTTATTTTTTTATTTTTCTCTGACAGAGCTCTGGAAATCTGCTGGTTAGCACTATTGTTATTTGTGAATGTTAATTTTGCTACATTATTTAATCTTTGCCATGTAGTTGTGGATTTTTGCAACAGTCTCTAGAACTAGCATCTTTTTATTTTTATTTTTATTTTTTTTCATTTTTCTTCTATTTTTGCTACATTGAGCAAAGGAAGTGATAATTGTATCTGCTAAAGAAAAAGGTGCAATTTAATTTATAATGTATATTTTATTCAAACACAGTAATAAAAGCCGCAGTTATCAGCTGGCACACTCGTGCAAATGTGCAAAGTCATCGGTGAAATATCAGCTCTTGGTTTTTGCAGTTTCAGCACATGGGTAAGATGATTGGTAGATATATTATGTGCAGAGATGATGTTGAGATTTGTAGTAGTTTCTGCATGAAAAAAAAAAAAAAAAGCTTGATATACAGTATGTACCAAAAGTCTCCATACACAGGAAACATTAAGAAACTCATATTATATTTTATATTTTTAATAGTTTTTATATTTATATACTTGCATAACAACGAGGTTCCCAACTTTGTGGGAACAGTTAGGGGACGGCCGCTTCCTGTTCCAACATGACTGCACACCAGTGCACATAGCAAGGTCCATAAAGACATGGATGAGTGAGTTTGGGGTGGAGGAACTTGGCTGGCCTGCACAGAGTCCTGACCTCAGCCCCATAGAACACCTTTGGGATGAATTAGAGAGGAGACTGTGAGCCAGACCTTCTCGTCCAACATCAGTGTCTGACCTCACAAATGCACTTCTGGAAGAATGGTCAAACATTCCCATAGACACTCTCTCTCTCTCTGTTTCTCTCTCCCCCTGTCTCTCTCCCCCCCTGTCTCTCTCCCCCCCCCCTGTGTGTCTTTCTCT